>NW_025721250.1:0-204176 GCF_922984935.1 Meles meles | reverse complement strand
AGATGGGAAGGTGTGGAGTGGCGTGAGCTCCACCTGTCACAGGGGCTAGTGTCCTGCTGCCGGGGGGCATATAAGGAAAGCACCCTCTTGTCACCCCTTCAGACAACCTTCAGGCTTGTGATTCTCTCCAGGACACACAGCGATCACCCACAGCAACGGGAAGGACACCGTGTGGTTTCACAGCAGAAATCAGACTGCTGCATTTCATGTCGTGCTCCCTACCTTGCCACACAGGCTTCTGCAACATAGGCCTTCCCGGCATCGGTTCACGCCTCATGGATCCCCCAGACATCATCTCCCTTTCCATCATGCATAGTCTTGAACACAGAAAAAGAAAGGACATCTCTAAGAATTACAACACCACGTCCTCTCCTAGGCACTAAACAGCAGAGCCGTCACCTCTGCAAACACCCGTAAAAACGCACGTCAAACTCTCACACCTGTATTTCAGGTAGGCGTTCTCCCTGCTCTGCTGCATCATCCTTGTTTCCCAATATCGAGCCTTCATCTGTGGGAGAAAAACACACCCACATTCAGTTGTGCCCGACTGTGCCCCAAACGAAGATGAGGAAAAAGAAAACACTTAGCCAGTTAGCCAGAGCATTCCTCTCCTGAACTGCGATCTGAAAAAAGCCAACACACCCAAAGCCCATGTTCAGGGCTCGAAGGACCACTACCATCACCTGCAGGGGGCGCCAAGGGGTCAGTGTGTCGGACACAACTCAGGTTACCTTGTGATTGAAGGTGAGCTTGGACTCCTGCAGCTGATCTTGCATTTCTTCCACTTGTTGTCTGTGAGGGACAATTGTTTGCATCAGACAAAACCCAACACTGGGTGTGATTTTCAATCATCTGCCCACGTGGCCATCCTCCTCTGATCTGTCCCCTCATACAATGGATCCTGACACAGGAAACACTTTCAGCGGACTATCACTGGACAGTAGGATCAAAGCTATTGTTACAGCCTTTCCTTAATCGTTTTTCTTTGCCTGCAGGTTCAGAATTGACATAATTTCTTTACCTGTTTTCAATCTTTCCCTCAGTTATCAGATGACAAGTGTCTTTGGTCATGAAGCTCTATTCTCCTTTAACTCTGTCCTCGCCATGGTTCCCAGGGTTGCAAAGACCAGCGCCATCAGATGGCACTACCGTGTTTATGGCTAGGACTCATCCGAGGACAAACTGCTTTCCTCAAGATACCACCCCAAGGACACTGCAGTGGAGCCAGTTTCCACAGAGTCAGGCCAACACTGGGGATCAGGACGTGTTTAGTCACATAATTGTTTTGTGCCTTATCTTTCTGTGTCTGTTAATTCTTTCTGGATACATCCTCTGAATTTTGGGGTATATTACTTAATTGAGTCCTCAAAATGTACAAAGATTAAAAATCCAAGGGATGGGAGGAGTTAAGATGGTGGAGAAGTAGCAGGCTGAGATGACATCAGGTAGCAGGGGATGAGCTAGATAGCTTATCAAACCATTCTGAACACCTACAAATCCAACAGGAGATTGAAGAGAAGAAGAGCAACAATTCTAGAAACAGAAAATTGACCGCTTTCTGAAAGGTAGGACCCACGGAGAAGTGAATTCAAAGCGATGGGAGGATAGACCCCGGGGGGAGGGGCCGGCTCCCAGCAAGCGGCAGAGTAACGGAGCACAAAATCAGGACTTTTAAAAGTCTGCTCCACTGAGGGACATCGCTCCAGAGGCTAATCCGGGGTGAAGCCCACGCGGGGACAGCATGGCCCCAGGTCCCGCAGGGTCAAAGAAGGATCGGCGGTGTCTTAGTGTCGCAGAACTCACAGGTATTAGAGTGGGAAAGCTGGCTACAGAGACAGAGCCGAGGAGTGAGCTCTCAAATTGGGGTTACCTTGAACCGTAATCCATGCATGGCACAGGCTTCTGCTCTGTGAGTGGGGTCCCCATAAGATCCGGGAAGACGCCCCCGGAAGAGCTCAGGGATCTAAGGGGTTCGGAGACTCCAGGTGGAGCTGTGTGCCAGAGACAGAGATGCTTGGTCACAGGCTGGGTGAGCTCATAGCGCAGCCAGAGGCCAGGAAGACGGGAGTGGTTGAGTGCTGAGGGTGCACTGGGGAGTGGGGCCCTGAGCTCTCAGCTCCTCCAGCCCATAGATTGGGAGGCCGCCATTTTCATTCCTGTCTTCCGGAACTCTACGGAAAGTTTTCAGAGAACAAAACCTCCTGAAAGCGAACCGGAGCAGATTACTTAGCCTGGCCCCTGGAAAGGGCAGTGCAATTCCGCCTGGGAAAAGACACCTAAGAATCACTACTACAGGCCCCTGCCCCAGAAGATCAACAAGAAATCCAGGCAAGACCGACTTCACTTACTAAGGAGAACAGTGGAATTGCAGAGGAGGAGAAAGCAAAGCACGGAATTCATGGCTTTCTCCCCAAGATACTTTAGTCTTGCAAAGTTATTTTTTTTATTTAATTTTTTTTCTTCTGCTAATTTTTTAAACGTTTACCCTTTCCTCTTATAGCTTCTGAAAACTAGTTTATCTTAAAAATTTACTTTTCATTTAAAAAATATTTATTGAACCTTCATTATTATTATCATATTTTATCCTTCTTTGTATCTAACTTCAGTTTTTGTATACACATAGGGTTTTCCTTCTAGAAAATTTTGGGTACAACTTCTTCTAATGGATCAAAATACACCCTAAATCTACCACCGGTCTTGTTCTAGTCTCCAGCCTGAGCAAATTCTTTCCACTTTCTTTTCTTTATTCTCCAAGCCAACTTATCTATCAACTCCTTTTTTAGAAATTAATTTTTTATCATCTTAATAGTCATATTTCATCTCTTCATTGTGTTTACCCTTACATATGTTTTTCATTCTTTAAAATATTGGGAGGTAATTTCTTCTAAGAGACCAAAATACACCCAAAATTAAGTGAGTGACCCTGTTCTAGTCACCAGTCTAATATGTATATATATTTTTTCTTTTTTATATTTTTTCCTTATTTGTTTTCTTTCTAAATTTTTTTTCCTGAACTTCTTTTTACCCCCTTTCTCGCCCCCCCCCCCCATGATATGGGGTCTCTTCTGATTTGGTTAAAGCACATTTTCCTGGGGTCTTTGCCACACTTTTAGTATTTTATTTGCTCCTTCATATATTCTTATCTGGACAAAATGAGAAGGTGGAAAAACTCACACACATAAAAAAGAACAAGAGGCAGTACTGAAGGCGAGGGACCTAATCAATACGGACATTGGTAATATGTCAGATCTAGAATTCAGAATGATGATTCTCAAGGTTCTAGCTAGGCTCGAACAAGGCATGGGAGATATTAAGGAAACCCTGTCCAGAGAAATAAAAGCCCTTTCTCGAGAAATAAAAAAACTACAATTGAACCATGTTGAAATCAAAAAAGCTATTAAAGAGGTGCAGTCAAAAATGGAGGCTCTTACTGCTAGGATAAATGAGGCAGAAGAAAGAATTAGTGATATAGAAGACCAAATGACAGAGAATAAAGAGGCTGAGCAAAAGAGAGACAAACAACTATGGGACCACAAGGGGAGAATTTGAGAGATATGTGATACCATAAGATGAAACATTAGACTAATTGGGATTCCAGAAGAAGAAGAAAGAGAGAGCAGAGCAGAAGGTATATTGGAGAGAATTATTGCAGATAACTTACCTGATATGGCAAAGGGAACAAGCATCAAAATCCAGGAGGTGAAGAGAACCCCTCTCAAAATCAATAAGAATAGGTCCACACCCCGTCATCTAATAGTAAAATTTACAAGTCTTAGTGACAAAGAAAATCCTGACAGCACCAGGGGACAAGAAGTCTGTAACATACAATGGCAAAAACATTAGATTGGCAGCAGACTTATCCACAGAGACCTGGCAGACCAGAAAGGACTGGCGTGATATATTCAGAGAACTAAATGAGAAAAATATGCAGCCAAGAATACTATATCCAGCTAGGCTATCACTGAAAATAGAAGGAGAGATAAAAAGCTTCCAGGACAAACAAAAACGGAAAGAATTTGCAAACACCAAACCAGCTCTACAAGAAATAATGAAGGGAGTCCTCTAAGCAAAGAGAGAGCCTAAAAGTTGTACATCACAAAGGAACAGAGACAATATACAGTAACAGTCATCTTACAGGCAATACAATGGCACTAAATTAATATGTCTCAATAGTTACCCTGAACGTTAATGGACTAAGTGCCCTAATCAAAAGACACAGGGTATGAGAATGGATAAAAAAACAAAACCCATCAATATGCTGCCTACAAGAAACTCATTTTAGACCCAAAGACACCTCCAGATTTAAAGTGAGGGTGTGGAAAACAATGTACCATGCTAATGGACATCAGAAGAGAGCTGGGGTGGCAATCCTTACATCAGATCAATTAGATTTTAAGCCAAAGACTTAATAAGACTTAATAAGCCAAAGACTTAATAAGAGATGAAGAAGGACACTATATCATACTCAGAGGGTCTTTCCAACAAGAAGATGTAACAATTTAAATATCTATGCCCCTAATGTGGGAGTAGCCAACTATATAAACCAATTAATAACAAAATCAAAGAAACACATTGACAATAATACAATAATAGTAGGGGACTTTAACACTCCCCTCACTGAAATGGACAGCTCATCCAAGCAAAAGATCAACAAGGAAATAAAGGCCTTACATGACACCCTGGACCAGAAGGACATCACAGATGTATTCAGAACATTCCATCCCAAAGCAACAATACACATTCTTCTCTAGTGCAAATACACAACCTAACCCTACACCTAAAGGAGCTGGAGAAAGAACAACAAAGAAAGCCTAAATCCAGCAGGAGAAGAGAAATCATAAAGATCAGAGCAGAAATCAATGAAATACAAACCACAAAAACAATAGAACAATGAAACTAGGAGCTGGTTCTCTGAACAAATTAATAAGGTTGATAAACCCCTGGACAGACCTATCAAAAGGAAAAGAGAAAGGACCCAAATTAATAAAATCACGAATGAAAGAGGAGAGATCACAACCAACACCAAAGAAATACAAACAATTATAAGAATATATTATGAGCAACTGTGCGCCAACAAATTTGACAATCTGGAAGAAATGGGTGCACTGTTAGAGACAATATAAACTACCACAACTGAGCCAGGAAGAAATAGAAAACCCGAACAGACCCATAACCAGTACAGAGATTGAAACAGTCATCAAAAATCCCCAAACAAAAGCCCAGGGCCAGATGGCTTCCCAGGGGAATTTTATCAAACATTTAAAGAAGAATTAATTCCTATTCTCCTGAAACTGTTCCAAAAAACTGAAATGGTAGGAAATTTTCCAAACTCGTTTTATGAGGCATCACCTTGATCCCCAAACCAGACAAGGATCCCAGCAAAAAACAGAATTAGAGACCAATATCCTTGATCAACACAGATGCGAAAATTCTCACCAAAATACTAGCCAATAGGATCCAACAGTATATTAAAACGATTATTCACCACCACCAAGTGGGATTTATTCCAGGGCTGCAAGGTGGTTCAGCATCCGCAAATCAATTAATGTGATCCAATACATTAAGAAAAGAAAGAACAAGAACCACATGATACTCTCAATAGATGCTGGAAAAGCATTTGACAAAGTACAGCATCCCTTCCTGATCAAAACACTTCAAAGTGTCGGGATAGAGGGCACATACCTCAATATTATCAAACCCATCTATGAAAACCCACCGCAAATATCATTCTGAATGGAGAAAAACTGAGAGCTTTTCCGCTAAGGTCAGGAACACGGCAGCAATGTCTGTTATCACCACTGCTATTCAACATAGTACTAGAAGTCCTAGTCTCACAATCAGACAACAAAAAGAAATGAAACGCATCCAAATCGGCAAAATAGAAGTGAAAGTCTCACTCATTGCAGATGATATGATACTATATGTGGAAACCCCAAAAGACTCCACTCCAAATCTTCTAGAACTTGTACAGGAATTCAGTAAAGTGTCAGGATATAAAATCGATGCACATAAATCAGTTGCATTTCTTTACACAACAACAAGACAGAAGGACGAGAAATTAAGGAGTCAATCCCATTTACAATTGCACCCAAACCATAAGATACCTAGCAATACACCTAAGCAAAGAAGCAAAGAAAGTATACTAGGAAAACTCTAAAGTACTCATGAAAGAAATTGAGGAAGACACAAAGAAACGGAAAAATGTTCCATGCTCATGGATGAGAAAAACAAATACTGTGAAAATGTCTGCTAAGTAAAGCAATCTACACATTTAATGCAATCCTTATCAAAATACCATCCATTTTTATCAAAGAAATGGAATAAATAATCTTAAAATTTATATGGAGGGGTGCCTGGGTGGCTCAGTGGGTTAAAGCCTCTGCTTTCGGCTTGGGTCATGACCCCAGGGTCCAGGGATCCAGCCCCACGTCGGGCTCTCTGCTCAGCAGGGAGCCTGCCCCCTCCCGCCTGCCTGTCTACTTATGAGCTCGCTGTCAAATAAATAAATAAAATCTTAAAAAAGTACACTATTACTGAAACATACATCTATCAATAACTGATAACAACTTGATTATATATAATTACTTTTAAAAAAATTTATATGGAACCAGAAAAGACTTCGAATAGCCAAAGGAATATTGAAAAAGAAAGCCAGTTGGTGGCATCACAATTCTGGAATTCAAGCTCTACTACAAAGCTGTCATCATCAAGATACCATGGTTCTGGCACAAAAACAGACACCTGGATCAATGAAAAAGAAGAGAGAGCCCAGAAATAGACCCTCAACTCTATGGTCAACTAGTCTTTGACAAAGCAGGAAAGAATGTCCAATGGAAAAAAGACAGCCTCTTCAACAAATGGTGTTGGGAAAATTGGACAGCCACATGCAGAAAAATGAAACTGGACCACTTCCTTACACCACACATGAAAACTGACAAAATGGATGAAGGACCTCAGTGTGAGAAAGGAATCCATCAAAATCCTAGAGAGTACAGGCAGCAACCTCTTCGACCTCAACCACAGCAATTTTTCCTAGAAACATTGCCAAAGGCAAGGAAAGCAAGGGCAAAAATGAACTGTTGGAACTTCATCAAGATCAAAAGCTTTTGCACATCAAAGGAAACAGTTAACAAAGCCAAAAGACAACTGACAGAATGGGAGTAGATATTTGCAAACGACATATCAGATAAAGGGCTAGTATCCAAAATCTATAAAGAGTTTAGCAAACTCAACACCCAAAGAACAGATAATGCAACCAAGAAATGGGCAGAGGACATGAACAGACATTTCTGCAAAGACATCCAGATGGCTAGCAGACACATGAAAAACAGGTCCACATCACTCAGCATCAGGGAAATACAAATCAAAACCACAATGAGATACCCCCTCACACCAGGCAGAATGGCTAAAATTAACAAGTCAGGAAATGGCAGATGCTGGCGAGGATGTGGAGAAAGGGGAACCCTCCTACACTGTTGGTGGGAATGCAAGCTGGTGCAACCACTCTGAAAAACAGCATGGAGGTTCCTCAAAAAGCTGAAAATAGAGCGACCCTATGACCCAGCAATTGCACTACCGGGTATTTACCCTAATGATACAAACATAGTGATCTGAAGGGGCACGTGCACCCCAATGTTTATAGCAGCAATGTCCACAATAACCAAACTATGGAAAGAACCGAGATGTCCATCAACAGATGAATGGATAAAAAAGATGTGAGATATATATATATACATATATATATATCTCGGGATACTATGAAGCCATCAAAAGAAATGAACCTTGCCATTTGTGACGATGTGGATGGAACTAGAGAGTATTATGGTTAGCGAAATAAGTCGATGGGAGAAAGACAACTATCATATGATCTCCCTGATATGAGGAAGTGGAGATGCAACATTCGGGGTTTGGGGGGTAGGAAAAGAATAAATGAAACAAGAAGGGATAAGGAGGGAGACAAATCATAAGAGACTCTTAATGTCACAAAACAAACTGAGAGTTGCCGGGGGGAGGGGTGTAGGGAGAGGTTGGTGGGATATGGACATTGGGGAGCGTATGTGCTATGGTGAGTGCTGTGATGTGAGTAAGCCTGGCGATCCACAGACCTGTGCCCCTGGGGGCTAATAATACATTATCTGTTTATAAAAAAATTTAAAAATTAAAAAAACAAAACAAAAACAAAGGAACAGGTTTTTCAGGAGCCACTATATGTAGTGTCTGAACTTACCTGTACTTGTCTATTTCTTCTTTGGCTACTTTCAGATTTTCATCGGCCGCTGACAGCTCATTCTTGGCTGCATTCAGTTCATAAAGTGTCTCTTCTAGTTTCCTAAGATGGGAAAGGTATATACATTGTCCAGTAGCCAAGGTCCTGAATTTCTGCCATTTATCCTCCCAGCACACTTGTTGGCCTATGTTGGAATGTCTCCACTAAAAGCACAGATTGACAACACAACAGGGAAATGAATGAAGGCCCCATTTAGGGTTAAAGAAAAACCGAACTCTGGTTGCTGGCCAAGCTCCATGCAATCGGGGCTGTCTTTATACTTCTCTACTTTAATTCACTCACCATGTCATCAAATAACATTGCACTTTGTGCCTTCTTGGAGTATGTCTTTGGTTTGAGATGGTGAAGGCTCATTTCAATTCAAAGTGAAAAGCCAAGCCTGACAAGCTACACTCATTAGGATGAAGCACGGGCCCCAGCATTAGTCTCACCTCCGTGGGGAGCCCTGATCCTCAGACAAAGGCTGGGCCCCACACAGTCAGTCAGCCCAAGGAACCTTCCAGAATATGGCTTCACTGGCATGGAAACTCACTCCCACACATCTCTAGGCTTTAGAAGTACAACCCCTGGCCCCACATGAAAGATCCTCGTGTAGGAAAAGGCCAATCTTAGTGCCGAAAATATGTCCTCTAATAATCCATGTGAACTGTCACATACACAGGGAACATACTTCAGATGCAAAACTGTCAGCTCCATTGAGACAACCTTCTTCTTCTTTTTTTTTTTTTTACAGATTTTATTTATTTATTTGACAGAGAGAGATCACAAGTAGGCAGAGAGGCAATCAGGGACAGAGGGGAAGCAGGCTCCCCGCTGAGCAGAGAACCCAAAGCAGGGATGGATCCCAGGACCCTGGGACCATGACCTGAGATGAAAGCAGAGGCTCTAACCTACTGAGCCACCCAGGTGCCCCGAGTCAATCTTCTTGAACAAGACCAAGTTCATGGATGGCGAAGGCAGCAAACAGCAATGCTTAGAAAGGTTGGTTTGCTGTGCCGCCCTTGACTCTTTTGTTCATGGTGTTGATACACAGGTTTCAACTGGACACTTGTCAAGAATCTCATGCAGAAAGACTCAGAAACAGACAAAAGCTCTAGAAAGAGAAGGACATGAGCATCTGCTTCTGGTCTCTCAACTACCCTTCAGCAAATGTCTTCTGGAGCGGCAGTCAATGTGTGGCTGAGGGATGTGGTGTTGAAGAGAGAAAGGTGGTCAGGACACTGGACCTGCCCCAAGAAGAACCTACCAATGAACACAACCCAGGTGCCTGTGAAAGAGAGCGACCCCCATCCCTGGAGTCGGAAGGAATAACAAAAACCTGAGTCTGCAGGGAAGACAGGGAATTTCAACATGAATGAGGGACTCCAACATCCTGATTTCCTGAGAAACAAAAGGAAACACTGGATAAGAGAGCGAACTTGTAGTGAATGCACCCAATTTCTGAAGAGCACATGAAGAAACACGAGAACCAGATGGAGAAGAAGGAAGCACAGGAGAAAGAAAGCCTGGAAGTGGGAGCCAATCTCCCCAGGACACATCAGTGAATTCTGGAACAGGCGAGTGAATACACAGTAAATGAACAAGTAACCTTTTGGTGACAGGTTGGAATGCAACAAGTGAAGTTCCAGTCCAGCCAGCAAAGATGAGACTTAGTGAAACTGCAGGCTTTGGTTGGGATCCGGGAGAGTTACACCTAGAAAATCATGTGGAGGGGCACCAAGATGGCTCAGTCATTAAGTATATGCTTAAAAGTATTTGGTTCAGGTCATGATCCCAGGGTCCTGCAATAGAGCCCAACACTGGACTCCCTGTTCGGCAGGAAGCCTGCTTCTCCCTCTCCCACTCCCCCTGCTTGTGTTCTCTCTCTTGCAGTGCCTCTCTCTGTCAAATAGATAAATAAAATCTCTTTTAAAAAAAGAAGAAAGAGAAAATCAGGTGGACAGGGAATACGCTGGCCTTCTTAGGGATTCGCCTTGAGTGAATGATCTCAGTTGTACACCAGATGAAGGGACCCAGTATTATTGGAGGCCCAGCCCACTTTCCACAAAGAAACTTTCCCTGTTTCTGCAGGAAGAGAATTCCATTTTTCTCTCCACATTCTGGACCCAAGTCTCATGCTGAACAAGAAATGGACCTGATGCAGGAGTGGTAAGAGCACATGATGAGAGTGAAACTGAAAAGACAATGCAGACTGACCCAGAGGGGATCCAGGTATCAATGTGATTAATGTTGGTACCTTTCCCCTTCTACTCCAACGAATCACACAACAACGTGGGGCAAGTCGTTAGAACAGAAAGGAAAATGCAGGTTACACAAATCAAGATCGGAAGGGCAGGCACAATTCTACAGCACGCATTTGGCAAAAGTACTCTAAGATCCAATTACAGAAGATCCAAATACAGTTCTCTAGACTTGCCGCCACGTAAATTCATACAATGGTATCTGGGACAACACAGCAGTAGCTTACTCTTCTGCAGTCAGTTTTCGTCTTTCAGAGAATTCCACCACCACATCCAATTTCTTCTTTAGCAGGATAAGTTCTGCTTCTTTAGCTGTTTTCTGAGAACTCAGGGCATTACACCGGCCTTCCAGGAACTTTTTACTTTCTGTAAAGGATGAGTTTGCTTTTGTGTGTTTGTGCCATGACCTGAGAACTTGGTTTTGATGAGGAAAGGAGAAGGGCAAGACTGTGAAGGCAGGAAGGCATCTTTCCCTGCCCGAGGCAAACTCATGGTCACCATATGGAGATTTCTTCCCCCAAAACAACATACCTTTCAGTTCGTGGTTTTTGGATGTCAAGGCTCTCAGCTCTTGATCCCCCAATTCATCTTGGGCCTTTAAAACAGATTTGAGAAAAGACATATGAGGGCACCTAACAGGACAGGCTCATGGAGGGCAACAAAGAAAGCCCTTGAGGCATAAATGGAATAAGGAGAAAGTAAGGAAACTAGTTCATGTCAAAAAACACACAAATGGCTTTCTTAGTGGAACAGATATAAAATAATCTTCTACTATACAATTGGGCTTGCTATCGCCCTTCATCGCTCATGTATTTTGTGGGATTTTCTACATAACTTGGAGGGCAGCGCTAAATGATGTGATGAGGACCCAGCTGTGAAATAAACCATACTTCCTAGACCTTGAAATAGCAAACCTCATCGGGGTGGTCGTAAGTGAAATCACAGCTCACTGCTCTGTAGGAGTTGCAGTTCCTGGACGCCCACGCTCTACTGCGTAAACAGCACAGGAGCACGCTGCACTCACCTCACCCAATAAACGAAAAGCCTCCCAAGCCACATTATAGGACAACTAACACCTAACTCTTACCACATCCACATTCTGGATATTCTTTTCTCTCTCAGCTTGAAAGAGAGCCTGTTTACACTGAAGCCTGTCCTTCAAATGTTCATTAATCTCTTCCACCTTTTTGATGTTCTCCTTCAAGAAAATATATTGAAATATATATATATATCTATTGAATGAGTAGCAATGATTCATTGCTTTGGACACCTGGGTTGCACCTGGGTGGCCCAGTCTGTGGAGTGTCTGACTCCTGCTTCCGTTTGCCTCAAGTCCTGATCTCAGGGCCATGGGATTGATTCCTGCATCAGGCGACACACTCAGCACAGTGTCTGCTTAGCATTCTGTCTCTCTCTCCTTCAGACCCCCTCCCCTCACTCTATCCTTCTCTCAAAGCAATCAATCTTAGAAATTAATAATAATAATAATAATAAATAATAATAATAATAATAATATTTCATTACCTTTACTTCTGTTTTTAGAACACAATTCAGGCAAAGAAAGGATTCTTACTTTCAATTTATGTACTTCAGCAAGGGAAAGCTTATGTTCTCTCTTAGTTTCTGATTGCTTCTTTGCTTCTTTTGCTTTCCTGACCTATAAAACATATGAAAAAGGAATCAGAATTCCAAAATAGCATGTTGGAGAAATCTATCTTTGTGACTCCTTTCACAAAGACAGAGGCAGTGCGCTACATTTGTGAAGCTTCTCTTACTCAAGGACCGCTTCTGGATCGCACAAAATAGATTAATAGAATGAACTACCAGAGGGGGAAGTAACCAAAATGAAATCACAAAAAATATTTGAAAGGGCACACATACCTTCTCCTCCCAACACGCTATTTTTTTTTCAAGGTCCCTGTTTTCCTTTTTAAAGTCATCAATCTTCTTCTTTATTTGGTCTAAAGTAACTGAAAGGAGAAAAAAGAATTTTAAGATAATTAGCAAAAACAGTGACATTGAATAAACCCACTGTGTTAGCACCAGAGAGCATTCTCTGACACTTGGGTGTCACTAACTTGCTAGCATTCCCAGTGTGCCTCAAGAAAGCAAGTTGTAGCAGCATTTGAAACCTAAGACTTTCTATATCAGTGAGATTCCTACTTAAAATGTTTTTCAAACATAGAGAAAGGCAATCGAATGTCTTCTCATTTTTCTCTATCTGTAAGCACCATTTTTGGAAAATCCAATCCCTGCAAATGCTCATGTCATTGCCAGAGCTGTGACAGAAAAATCGAGCATCCTATCAACGAACATCTCTCTCCTCCAATAATTCAGATACAAAATCAGGTCCCTGCACACAACCCAAAATGAGCAAATCTATCTTTTGGTCCTGCTCAGTGCCACGTCCACTTCCAGGTCCTACTTGGAATTCCACACAAGGAAAACTCAAGATGTCAGGTGAGTGACAACTCGCATGCCTTCAGAGAATTTCTGCTGCTCACAGATCGCCTTTCATGAACCCCAGGCTGGGGGCTCTGGAGGACAAGATCTCTGCTATAAACACACTTGGGTAACAATCTCCACATTACACAGAGTCTCTGGAGGGCCTGGATAATGCACACACCCGAGAAGACAAGCTTTTTTCATCACAACAGGAGAATGTTACCCTCTACCCTTACAGGAAAACAACACTCAAGAGGAGCCTGATCACAGCTGCATAACACATGTAAGGTCTAGAACACAGACTCCTCTAAGAGCCAATTGATTCTCTCATCTTGGGGCACCTGGGTGGCTCAGTTGGTTAAGGGTCTGCCCTCTGCTGGGGTCAGGACACCGGGTCCTGGGATCGCATCCCACATCCAACTCTCTGCTCAGCGGGGAGCCCAATTCTCCCTCTCTGTCTGCCTGCCACTCCGCTGCTTGTGCGCGCGCTCTCTCTCTCTCTCACTTTCTGTCAAATGAATAAACAGAATGTCTTAAAAAATAATTCTATCATCTTTCCTCAAAGTGCAAACTTCTATTCTGGCCCACTGTGATCGCTCTCCTGCTCTGAGACCTCTCTTCTCACCAGCAGCACTGCCGCACTCACAGCGATGAACAACGACATTCGAAAGTTTCCTAAGAGCCAGTCGGCCACCCAGGCCGTCAACAGCCAGCACCACGGAATCACCACAATCTAGGTGCCCCAGGCACTATCCATTATCCCCGCTGGCACAGGCTCTATTCCATTCATTCTCCCCTGGCAGGAAAGGCTCCCTCCACTTCAGACTCAAAACCACCATTTAATCCTCTCCTGTGACACACGCCCTGCATGGAAATATCTGCCTCCTTCTCTAAGTGTAGCGTGTTTGCTAGACTCAGAGAGTTTTCTCCTCTTGACATTTCACCAAGAGCCAGCTCATGGTGAAGTACTCACTCCAGATTTCAGACTGTGATCCTCACTTGCCTCCTAAACATCTCTCTGCAAAATTACACCTTGTATTCTCCCTAGTCCCACCAGGTGTTCCTCGTCCTGGTCTCTTAGAGATGGCAACTCCCTCCAAACTGTCACTTAGACTCCACATGGGGAAGAGAACCATTTTCAAGACATAACAAGTCAGTGTGACATCAGAAGTCACCATATTTATCCCTCATCAAATTATGCCCACATCAAACACCGATACTGAGAATTTTTGGTAAAGAAACTGAAGCCGAAAATCTTACCTTCATATTGTCGAGGCTTTATCTAAGAGAGGAAGAAACAAAGATAAGCTGGATGTCAAAACATATTACCAGTAAAAATCTATAGTTCAGATAAATACCGCAATTGTAATTAAAGGTATTACAATAATCACTGTGCCTACCAGAATAAATTCACAGGATTAAAAAAGAAGACAAACTTAGAACTTCCTGATTACATCATCATTGTTCACAATCCATTTCTGATAAAGAGCACACGTGTGTTTAGCTTATTTTTGACCCCTAATTCCATTCACATTGTAGTCAATGAATGTTCAACCTATTCAATTTTGACAAGGGATCATGCAGACATTGAAAAAAATCCATTAATTCATCATTTCCCTAGTTTTATTTATGTTAGTCACCACAAAGGCTGTCTTTAGTTTTTTATGTAGTGTTCCAGGATGCCCTGTTTGCGTATAACACCCAGTACTCCATGAAATACGTACCCTCCTTAATACCCATCACCAGGCTCCTCCCACCCCTCTCCTCTGAAACCCTAAGTTTGCTTCCCAGAGTCCATAGTCTCTCATGGTTCATCTCTCCCTCTGAATCCCCCCCGCCAAATCATTTTCCCTTCCTTCTCCAAATATTCTCTACGCTATTCCTTATATTCCACAAATAAGTGAAACCACGTGATAACTGACTTCCTCCAGTGGACTTATTTCACTTAGCATATTTCCCTCAATTTTTTGCAACCCAGTATCTGCACTGAAGTACAAAACCTGCAACTTTTTTAAAATCCTGAAAGAAAGAAAATGGAAGGAAGGAGGAAAGAAGGAAGGCAGGCAGGCAGGCAAGGGAGCAAAGGCTTTGTCAAGGATATGCCTCTTTCCTTCTCTACAAAGCTTTCCTGAAACCGTAAAAAGAGTTGGCTGTTCGCTGAATTCACACACAGTCACAGCCCATCAGGTGCTATGAAGTTTCCCAGACTGTTTCAAACGCGGTGTCATCAAAAAGAAGTAAAAGCCATAGGATGAGAAAAAGAGTGGCCCATGACGAGAGATGAAGCGTAAGCCACAACAGAAATGACAGCTGATGTTTTCAAAAAGGGGAGTCAGGCAATTCAGATTCGAGTCACCCTGATGTTATTATAGCTCAATAACATCGAGGCAAGACCTCATTTTGACACCATTAACATATTTCCTCATTCTAAAACTTCACAGGATGATGAGAGTTTGGGGCCAATCTCCAAATCTTGCCAGGATATTGGAGTATCACCATGCTATCAAAAAAACCAGTCATAGTATGTTGTTGGGGAGAGTACATCAGGGGAGGGCAATCAGAAAGCCATGGTTGTTCCTTTAATTTCCCATGTTGGTTAGGAACCTCTGAGCTCCCCTGGCCCATGTCACCAGCCCCACGGGCAGGGCAAGTGGAAAGTAGATGGCTACACCAAATACATAATATTTTTCTTTTCTCTTTGAAGGGAAGTTTTCTCCATTGGCAGGGAGAGGGGGAATAGTCCCATGTAGAAAGAACCTCAAAAGAGCTCTTTCTTCTTAGAAGGGTCTGCCCTCAAGTGAAACCATGTCTCCAGAGTCTAACTGGGGGTTTCCCAAAGACTAAGCCACAGAGCTGAGGGAAATCACTCCAGTGCCACCTCCTCCCTGTCTCACCGGCGAGGACCTCAGTCTAACCCCGAGCCAGAGGCGCAGAAAACCTCACCCTAACTCCCACTTACCTCACTTCCTTTACCAGGACACAGTATCTGGATTTCAACACAACCCAACAAGGCATACTGCAGGTAAAAACCATGACAGCAAGCACGAGAATCACACTTCCTGTGGCAGAAGTGATGGGGAGAGCAGGCTGGACTTTAAAGTCTCTTCGATGTATGATACTGGGTCTAAGGGAAAAGTGCACAAGAGGAAGACGAGATGGTAAATGTGGGCAGAGATGTGAAACTCTAAGGCTGTAATATGATTCCAGACAACAACACCATTACAGAAATCAAGAGTGCTTATGCTGGCCTTTTGAAGAGGCTCAAAACAAACCAGAGGAAAGAATCATTAACAGTAAAGAATGTCCAGTAGAAACTTCCAAAAGAGAAACACAGAGACAAAAATGACAAAGACAGCACAGAAAATCCAAGATTGGTAGTTCATTACAAAATGTGTAACACACATGTAACAGGAATGACAGAGCATTGTCCAAAATTAATGGAGTTACCAAATCAAGATCCAGGAAATGAAAACATTGGAAGAGGATAAATACCAAAACACACACACAAACAATGAACAAAAAACACCGATGTTGCCTAATCTAGAATATTCAGCTACAGATCATTAGAGACAAAGAAACAGTTCTGGAAATCTGGAGCAGGGGTTGGGAGTGGGTGGGGGAAGGGGGAGAGGGGAGCAGTAGTAACACCTTACTCCAGAGGAAGAAGGATAAGAACATCACACTTCTTTCCAGAAACCATGCCATCAAGAATGATGAAATGTTTATAGTGTTTAAAGGAACATCGAGCTAGAAACCTGTGGCCAGTGAAATGATCCTTCAAAACACACCACAGAGTAAGGAAAGCCGCCAGGAATAATGACGGGCATTATTTCAATGAGGAAGGGGTCACTTCTCCAAAAAGACACAGCAATTTGTAATGTGCATGCATCAACAACAGAGTATCAGAGCACATGAAGCAGAAACGGAAAATATTGCTGGTGGGAACAGATGAATCCATTCCTACAGCTGGAGAATTCAAAACCCTCTTATCAGTCATTGACAGACCCAGAGATACAGAAGTTCCATGAGAACGCAGGTGAACTGACCGGCATCACCCATCCACTGCATCCACTAACATCGGCAGAATACTTCATTCAACAACCAGGTATAGACATTCTTCTCAAGCTCACATGGAACAGTCACCGAGAGAGCCCATATTCCGGGCCATACAACACATATGAACCACCAAAGGAATCAAAACCACAGGAACTATGTTCTCAGACCACAGATGAGTCAAACGAGAGATCGAGAACAGAAAGATAACTGGGAATGACCAAAAATGGAGATTCACCAGCACACTTCTAAAGAAGACATGGGTGGGAGGACAGTTGGGTAGAGGGAAGGGTGAAAGAGGTGAAGGGGAAGAAGAGTTCACTTCTGGCATGAGCACTGAGAAATGTTCAGAATTGCTGAGTCATGTTGTACACCTGAAACTCATATTATACTGTTTGCCAATTATTCTTGAACTTAAAAAAAAAAGAAGAACATATGGATCAAGAAGTCACTTCAATAGAAATTTAAAACTACATCAATCTGGTGATAATCAAAATTGACATATTAGAGGGAAATTTGTAGTACTGAATGGACATAGAAATGTCCAGGGACTAGGGGGGTGGGGTTATGGTCATTGGGGAGGGTATGTGCTATGGTGAGTGCTTTGAAGTGTGTAAACCTGGCGATTCACAGACCTGTACCCCTGGGGATAAAAATACATTATATGTTTATAAAAAAATAAAAAAATGTTCAGTGACTATAAAATTTTCTGCTTATTTATGAATGAAAGTACAGAAGGTATATTAATATACTTACAGCAAGGACGGTTCTCCAGAGGTAAATGAGAAAGGCACAGGTTCCCAAGGAGGCAGTTAAAATGAGAAGCTTCCACAGAACTTCAATCTCATGAGGGCCAAGAAGGAAATGGTCAGGCAAGGAAAGGACAAGCTGAAATACCATTTGAGACAATGAGGAATCTCAAAGACATTTACTGTGTATCTGTCACAAAGAATCAACTGTACAAACCCTCAACCAGCCTCCAGGAGGTAAGCATACCTCTCAACTGTCTCCTCCTAGAGGAGAAGGAACACAGAGGGATTTCCAAGGAGCTGGGGCAAACTTTTGGCAGTGATGAGTGTGTTTATCATCTTACCATGGTGATGGCTTCCTTGTTGCTTACCTATGTCCAATATCAACAAACAGTATTCTTTGAAAAGATGTTGTGATCACATATACATTATAACACACTGAAGCTGTAGGCAAAATCTAATAGACAAATCTTAAGAGATTTTATTTTACCTACAAGCACACTGCAATTTTTTTTCTATAGCTAACAGAACTTGAGAATTTATAAGCCAACATCAAATAGACAAGATAAGTCAAAGTGAACTTAGAATAGGTAAGAAGTCAGTGACTTCTATTGTACATCCATGAAGGACCTGGATAAACTTCTTTGGAACATTTCCAAAACTACACCCAAAATTTATGGAAGAATGAGAGAAATCATGAATATAATGTACTAGAGGTACAAATGAGCATGTTATATGGACAGATGTTTATAGATTAGGACATAAGTGAGAGAGACAGGAGGATGCTTGTTAATACAATATGCGATAATTGTCCAATAAAAATAAATTAGAGTTATTGCTTAGTTTCTGAAAACATTTGTTTTCTTTCAATGTTCACTTTGATTCTGAATCACAGTCCAAGATGTCAGATTTCTGAAGGACATAAGGATTTGCATAATCAGGCAATCATGTATGTTCTAAGGTTATCTGTGACGTTTAGTATCTCCAAAAAGCCAATGGAAGGAATTCATGTTCCTATTTCTTTCTACTGTATTTAAATCATGCAATAGCAACTATAAAATTTAGCTTTCTAAAGAGAGAAAATATTAACGAATATATTTATTTATATGAAAGAGAGAGGCGGAAGGACAGAGGGAGACTGAGCAGCAGACTGACAGCTGAGTAGGGAGCCCAATCAGGGCTCAATCCGAGGACCCTGGGATCATGACCCAAGTCTAAGGCAGACACTTAACTGCCTGAACCACCCAGGTGCCTGTGAATTTTAAGAATACAAAATTCCTGGACATGAACACCAAGGCAAGAAACACATCATTTTACAAAAACTACATTTAGAAGCATTTCAGGAGAAAAGACATTCACAATGCAATTCATACTAATTCCCACCAAGCTTGAATTTTGTGCAAACACACCTCTCTAGAAAGGAGCTCCTGAAATCTGTAACATTTTCCTCTTCAGGCCTCACAGCTGAGGTCAGGAAAATGTGTGCTGGTGGGAAACGTACACTGTCTTTGAATAGCCACTGTCTGAAAGACCAGTAGCTGTCAGCACAGTGGTTGATCATGGGGACCAAATGCACAAAAGACAGAGGCTGTCTGGTCACGAATGTAAAACGTACCCACTTGTGGGCACTCAGTACATCTGGCAGCTGTCTGGATGCTGATACCAGTAGCTGAGTCTTAACTAGATGACAGCCAGCGGGGCCAAAAACACTAGGTTCTCCGACAGTGGCCATGAGCAGGTGGAGGTGGGAAATGCAAGACCAGTTCATTCAAGCAAGAGTTCAGAGATGGGGTAGGGTGAGAAAGGTGAACTGATCCATGAGATGCAGCCTAGGTAGAGGGGAATGATTCCAATCAAGATGACCAAGAAATTCTCTCTTCTGAAGACTCAAATGAAACAGAATGAAGTCCATTTTGACTAGAGGACTTCATGTGGGATGGGCCTGCCCCAATACCAGGTTCCTTCTTGACTACTGACACTTCTGGACCCCTCTTTCATAATCTGGAGCAAGCGGAACTAAAGAAGTCTACTTGTATCCAGGGGTATTCCCTAACTGTTGGCTGACTCTCTCTTTCTCCTGGGGGTACAGGTTTTAATTTTTCTTGATAGAGTGAAATATTCATGCAGGGAACCACATATTTCTTTATATTTAGACAATCCTAAAGACATCCAGAACTTTCTTATTTTGGGGAAATCGACACTCTGCACATACTTGGTCAAAGAAAGGACAACAACTCATTCACTTCCTGATCACGTCACTCCTAGTGATTTTCCGGTGACATATCTCCCAGCAGGATGCGGTCACTTAGTGTCTTCTGGGATTCTCAGGTCTCCATGGACCTGGTGGGACACACGGTCCTTGGGGACAGCCTCCAAGATCAGAAGGAAAGGGCTGATTCAGAAGTTGCTAAAAGTCAACAAACCAAGAAGCACAGAGCACAAAGGACATTTCACTTTTTAACACTCTAGTCCCAACACCAATGCTTGAGATACCCAGGGCTGCCAAACTTCACAAACAGAAACAATGCGCTGACAGGAAAACCAACTAGACAGAAGATGGACCCTGAATTTACCAGGCTTGCGGCAGGATCTTCACTGGGCTTCCAGGGACCAATCTAATACCCCTAGCTCCTATTAAATTAGAGTTCCTGACATTTTCAAAGACAGTTTTAAAGTGATATGATGTACATATCACACAAACCCCCTATTTAGGAGAAAGAGCTCAATGGCTTTTCCTATCTTCACAAATCCTTCCTCTTGACACTATAAACCTGGTGTCTACAGGTTTCCATCCTACCAAAGCTGCTCTTCTTGGACCAAGCAGCACAGACAGGACCCAAAACTTGATGCAAATGGCTGTGGCTACAACCCCTTCAGGTTGACCCAGAAACCAGCCATGTGGGGTCTAGTCGTCAGGAAGAACTGTCGTTCTTCTGAAGTTACCATCAAGAACCCCATGAAAAAGCTGTTATTTAACCACCGTGTGAAAGAACCCAGTCGGAAGGAAGACACCACTAGCAGCTCATGGGCACACAAACAGCTCAGTCAGTTAAGTGACCAAGTCTTGGTTTGGGTCAAGTCATGTTCTCATGGTCCTGAGGTTAAGCCCCTCCTAGGGCTCTGCGCTCACTGCACAGCTGGTTTGGGATTCTCTTTCCCACCCTCTCTGCTCTTCCCCCTACACCTGTGTCCTTTTTCTCTATTCCTCAAATAAATAAATCAAGTAAATTTCTCTATTTCTCAAATATCCAAAAAGAAAAAAAGAAGAAGGAGAATAAGATGAAGAAGAAGAAGGAAGACATCAGTGAAGTGTCACAGTTACTCACATTTGTGTTTGGGGAACTGGGACATTGGAGCAAGAGGAGCCAGAAGAGCAGCCTTTGCACCATCATGCCCTGGTCCTTTTAAGGGGCACTGTGGGCCCAGGGAGGAGGTGAAGATGGCTGGGGGGTAGGGGAGGGAGGGGTGGGGAGGGGATAGGTTGGGAATTAGGGATGGGAATAGGGAGGAAATAGAGGGTAGGATGGGGAAGGTGTTGGTCAGGAGAAGGGGTCAGGGTCAAATTAAGTACTTCAGGGGAAGGAGCAAGGTTCACAAAGGTTAGGAGGTCAGCAGGTTAGTAAAGCACAAGGTCAGCAGGACACATCAGCAGGTAAAGTGAACTCTCAGGAGCAGTTGGTGTGGAGAATCCATCCTCCACCAAGCCTTCCCGGGTTTGAACGTTTCCTTAGCAACCTAGAACCATTCTAATCTCTCCACCAATCAGCTGCCTTTGCCCCTAGTAGCTCAACATGGATGCCACAGGTGACCTCGTTGGTACAAAGCCCCTTCCCACGTGATACCCCACCACGTGCCATCCCAACGACAGGTCCTCTCTGGAACTTTGGCCATCCTTCTTGTTTGCTCCCTCCAACCCAGGTCCCTGTTCCCTCTTCTGTGCGCTCTCTCCTTCCTTTCCAAACTCCCGTCTGAGAGCCACTGGCTGAACAATGTAGAAAGCAAAGGAGGACTAAACTGCAACAAAAAGAAAATACACAATCAGAATAGGAGGTTCCAGCCCTTTCTCAGCAACTCAATGCAGACAGAACACCCACAAGAAGTAGATCTTGATGGCAAACCATCTGAATCCCATAGATGTCTCCATACATCTGTCCACATCCACATTGACTGACTTTAGGCACATAGGAGACCGTTATAAAAATGCGCCAAATTTATTTAGCCATAAGGGAAATTTCAATTTTTTTCAGAAGCATGAAATCACAGACAACAAAAAAGCATGTTGTAGTAACATAATGTGCTAGAAATCACTGCTAAAAAGTGACCTAGAAATTCCCATATGTTTAGAAATTGAGAAGTACCTCTATCAATGGAACAGGAGTAAAGAAATAGAAAAGAGGGGTGCCTGAGTGGATCCGTGGGTTAAAGCCTCTGCCTTCAGCTCAGGTCATGATCTCAGGGTCCTGGAATCAAGTCCCGCATCGCACTCTGCTCAGCAGGGAGCTTGCTTCCACCTCTCTCTCTGCCTGCCTCTCTGCCTATTTGTGGTCTGTCTCTCTGTGTCAAATAAGTAAATAAATTCTTTAAAAAAAGGAAATAGAAAAGAAAAAGAGCAACACTGGAACTGAATGATAGGAGCATGATACAACTGTAAACAAATATATCTTCTGGGCTGGAATATTCTCCGGTATTAGTGTGAGAAGACTGCATGGTCTCAAAACCATCCCTAATTGGCCGAGACATTTGAACACCTCCAACAGCATAGATGTGTCACTTCTCTTTGTGACCCTCCTACCTACTAGCTTCGGCTTTACATGACGAACCTCACAGGGAAACAATCCAATCAGACTCTCATGGCATCTCCTGGGACCTCCAGGATCCTGGCGGATCCAGGACAACACCCAGGGAGCTGGCAGCTCCAGATGTGCTGGGTGGGGACAGCCAAGCAGGTGGGCAGGGCCAGGGACCCAGGAGACTAGACAAACCCCTTGTTATCATCTGTCCTGGGCCCTGTCCTGAGCTGAACTTCCTAAATTATGTCTCCCTAGGACACTCACAATGTTTCCTCAACTCCTTCTGGCCCAAGACAGCTGAATATCAGTACTCTACAAAGCACCACTTTATCATTATGTAAATTTCTTGTAAACAGGAACCATTCTAGTATTGCTTAAATAGAACAACAGCTTTTTTTTCCTAATTAACATATAATGTATTTTTTGTTTCAGGGGTAGAGGTCCGTGATTCATCAGTCTCACACAACTCAAGCACTCACCAAAGCACATACCCTCCCCAATGTCCATCCCCCAGCCACCCCATCCTTCCCACCCACTTCCACTCCCGCCACCCTCAGTTAGGAGAACATCTAAACATACATATAAGGAAACCATAAAAAACATGCAGAAACAAAACAAGGATAACAAAACAAAGTATAAAATTCTGCTTAGATGCCGCTGTCCACCTCAAGAGCCCCAGAGTTGGGCGGGCCTGGTTGTGGAATGAGAGACCAGCTATGGAAGCGGTGGAGTTAGACTACCCCAAAAGTGAGCAGGAGAGAGGCCCAGCCTGTAAGGGGGACTTCCATGAAAGATGGCCAGATTCACCTTGATTAGAACTGGAATTGGGAGCAGGGAAAGAAGCAGGGAACAGAGTTTGGGGGCCTCAAACAGGTGAGATCAGTCATGGAGTTGAGGAGGTGTCCCCAAAGCCAGAGTCAGTCTCCTATCTATTGTGGACGCCAAGAAAACCAAGGCTGTACCCACCACGAGTCTAGCCCTGACATAAGTACAGCCATCTTGACAAAGCAAAAACTGGCACCTTGCACCCCCCCTCCACCCACTCCTCTCCCCTCAGTAGTATGTGTGAACAAAGAGTTAACTTGCAGAAATACAATCCTGCAAGACAGGAGTCTCCCTCGGTTCACAAATGTCCCAGTGCTAAATCTCACTAACAAGGACGCTTGATAGGAGGAATGTGATATTCCACCAGGAAACTCCCAACTGTCTTCATGTTAGTGCCTCATTTGAAGGAAAAACAGCCTTAGCTTGATAATAACCAAGCCTCCAATATCCTGACAGTCTTCTTTACCCTGGTAGCCCTGCTGAACACCCCCTTTGTCCTCACCCACCGCTGAGTCCACCCCTACTCTGCCCTTAAAAACTCTGCCTGTAATCTGGTTCAGGGTCCAAGTCCCTACTCTGCTGCATTGGGTATACTTGGGCCCAAGCTTAAGCTTGTCAAATAAACCCTCATGCGATTGCATCGGTGTTGGCTCCTTGGTGCTCTCTCAGACGTGAAGACTCGGGCACAACACTATGAAACCCTTTGTAGCCCCTGGAGACAAGCCGGGAGCCTAGAGTTTGAGACCCAGCTGTCCTGCTTACCTGCTGTTTGGCCCAGTGCTCGTTTCCTTCAGTAAACCGAGAGTGTCCATGCCTGTGTCCATAACTGTGCAAAGGACAAGAAGAAGCCACATGTTGAGAACACATAGACCTTGGTGTCATCAACTCCATGGGCTGAATTGTCTTCGGAGATCCAGTGCCTCATGTCTCACAGCTCTTAATGGCAGCTCGGGTGACAACCACAGGTCCCTCCTATTTCAGGCCTGTGCTATGCCCTGCCATTTCCCCACACCAGCTCTCGGGCTCCAGGTGGCAGGAGGACCCCATGAACTGGGGGGAGAGCTCTGGGCCCCTGGCAAGACTGAGAGATTCCTGGACCCTGGGAAAGGTGAGCGAGTGAGGGATCCTACAGAACTGGGGAACAGAGATCCGGGGCTCCCTGGGAGGAATGGGGGATTGGGCAGCCATGGAAAGGGCTGGAGGCATCTTACAAGATTCCTGGGTCCGCACAGGGCAGATCCCTCCCTCACCTCTGCTGGTGCTGGCGGGGATCTGGAAGCAGCAGCAGCAGCAGCAGCAGCAGCAGCAGCAGCAGCAGCAGCAGCAGCAGCAGCAGCAGCAGATCAATGGGACGCTGGATGGAGCTGGGAAGAATGGTCTGGCAGGTAAGTGGAATCACCAGGCTGGGATACCCTCAGCCTGTTCCTCCTTCCCCAGCCACCTCACTACCCCTGACCCTGACTTCACCCTCCAGCAGCGCGTGGGAAAGCCAGGCAGAGGTGGACACCCATGGCCAAGGAAGGGTCCCCCCAAGACCTCTGTGTCCTGGTTGTTGAACAGACAGAAGGAGTCACCCGGGGCCCCTGGAACAGGGAGGGAGAATCTGGCCCCAGAGCCCTCTCTTATGGGTTCTGGGGAGAATCCTGGAGTGACAGAATGTAGCACTAAAAAATGTAGTCTAAAAAGTAAATGTTTATTAAAGAAATGGAAAAAAAAAAACAAGCTGACAGTTGAGCCTCTGGGCTCTGGAGGAGAACAGGACCAGTTTCCATTCTTCCAATTTCTACTCTTTGCCTGGAAAATTACTTCACCTCTCTTAACCTCCGTGTCTTTCTCTGTGATGTGGGGACAGCACGGCTTCATTCCTCAGTGCATGGAAGCCAAGATTCATCAAGATCAGTCATATAAACTGTGAAGCTAGTTTAAACTGATTTTTTTTTAAAGATTTATTTATTTATTTATTTGACAGAGAGAAATCACAAGAGAGGCAGGCAGAGAGAGAGGAAGGGAAGCAGGCTCTCCGCTGAGCAGAGAGCCTGATGTGGGACTCGATTCCAAGACCCTGAGATCATGACCTGAGCCGAAGGCAGCGGCTTAACCCACTGAGCCACCCAGGCGCCCCTAAACTGATTTTTATACCAATCACTATCATCATTTTTTCTTAAAGATTATGCTAAATAAACTATATTTACTTTCTAAAAAAGATTTTATTATTTGAGAGACAGTGAGCACAAGTCGTGGGCAGACACAGAGGGAGAGGGAGAAGCACCCTCTGCTCTTCTGCCACCAGGAGCTTTGGAGCAGCCTCTCCTAAAGTCCTGGCCTCCCCATACCCCATCCAGGGAGATGGATGCAGGGCTCAGTCTCAGGACCCTGAGATCATGATGCCCCTTAAAGGCAGATGCTTAACTGACTGAGCCACCCAGCCACGGAGGGCTGCTGAGGAGGAGCCACCAGTGCTGAGGTGGGAACAGCCCCAGCCCTGGCCCCTAGCAGGAGCGACTCCACCCGCCGCCACCAACCCCCCAGCCTCCCCCAGCCCCGGAATCTCCATCTTAGCAGCGTGCGCCTCCCCCATGCCCCGGGTAGCCCCCACCTGCCCCCAGCCCTCCATCCCCTTCCACCCCTTCAGCTCTGAACAGGTACCTGGTTGGGCTCTTCTTGTCACCCCTGGTCATGGATGGGCTGTACCCCACCCACCCCTCCAAAGCCAAAACCGGTGCCACTTGGAGGAGAAACACCATCCGGGGAGTCCTTGTGGTCCTGCCCCTCTCCCTTCGCTTCAGCCGTCCTCAGCCAAACCTCTACCGCTGGGCCACTAGCTACCACTGCCGCTGCGGCTGCTTGCGCCTCCGCCACTGCCAGTGCCCAGAGGAGACCAGCTCCCACCTATGCCAACTCCGCCAAGTGACTGATGAGGGGCAGGGGGGAGGGAGGGCTGTCGGTGTGCATGCCAGGGAGGGCGTGCTCGCTGGGGGCACAGAACTGCTGGTTACCTGGCAGCCTGGAGAGGCGGAGCGAGTGAGCCGGGCAAGCGGAGATGGGCTCCCGACCCTGCAAGTCCGCCTTAAGGGGCTGTAGCCGGACCGAGCCCTGAATCTGCCCCCAGGGAAGCAGTTCCGTGCACTTTGCAGAACTTGCAACTGCACTGGGGCTTGCAACTGCCAGCGCTGCTTGCTCTGCCTCCAGGCTTGGAGTTCCCTGGGAGCCAGCGGGCCTCTTTCACCCCAGTTCCCCTGTTCCCTTCTGCTCTTCTGCCACCAGGAGCTTTGGAGCAGCCTCTCCTAAAGTCCTGGCCTCCCCATACCCCAGTCCGAAGCCCCTTCCCAGGGCCCTGAGGCAGGAGAGAACTGTGCTGACAAAATAAAGACAGCAATGCCTACCCTGGAAAGCAGAATCCACACGTTACAACACAGAGACCAAAGGCCTAATTACACGTGCTCCTGCAGACCCTGGCCAGACACCACTGCCCTGGGGGTGGGGGTGGGGCAGTCATTCACAAACTCTCTGCTACCCCTGACTACTGATCTTAATGAGGCATGCCATGTTCTTTCCAAGAATTGTGTAATTTTCTGAATGAATCAAGTGACAAACAGTACAGTCGGTGGCATTATACTACATATTCTCGGCCCACTTTCAGGAACATATTTTCAGGAGCCCATCTTCAGGGTTCAGTGGGTTAAGCATCCAACCCTGACTCTGGCTCAGGTCATGATCTCAGGGTCCTGGGATGGAGCCCTCAGTCTGGCTCCTGGCTCAGTGCAGAGTGTACTTGACATTCTCTCTCTCTCTCCCTCTGCCCTCCCCCTGCCGCCATGGAGACTCTCTCAAATAAACAAATATCTTTAAAAGAATAAATAAACCTTAAAAACAAACAAACAAAAACAAAACCCTCCTTACCTAAAAAGGAAGGAGGGAACCATGGGGAGGAAGATGCCACAAAAAGGCCCTGGTGACAGAGCCAGAGAGAAAATGAGAGCCAAAAGACTGCAGCATGCTTCATTTAGCCCGACCACTAGGACCTGAAGTTCTGCTGAACTGAGTTAGTGCTCACAACTTCTCAAGCAGCTGCCTTTTACCAAAATAGTTTTGAGTAAACCTGGAATTTCTTCAGCATTTGCAGAAGCACAGGAGAAGCGTATGCCACACGAGGAATGCACTCCAACCTCCCATCCCAGCAACTGACAGGATACACTGCCAAGTTAGCTGGCCTGGCCTCAGGATATGGCAGGCAACTAAGGAAAAGTTGACTAGCCTGTACACAAAGCTTCCACCTTTAAGGTGTCCCCAACCCAAGGAGCTAAATGGCAGAGGTTACAGAAATAACCCACAGAAGTAACTAACCCTTGCCCCCAAAGAAAGGAGCGTGCACACTGCCCAAAAAGGCAAAGGTGTACCCTAACACTGTCTAGAAAGAGGTTCTCGGCACTCTGTGCTTCCACATTCTGCTCTGATTTCTCAGAACACTTGCCACTGGCCACAGTTATTTCACTTTTCTGTTTACTTGCTGATTTTCTCTTCTTCTCCACAGTATTCCAAACTCCATGAGAAAAAGGACCTTGTCTGTTTTCCCACCACTGGACACCAGAGCCCATTTGGTGGTGTGCTCAAGAAAAACCTGTCAAATAACCACAACTACCCAGGTAAATTACTGGAAGGTCACCAAGTATACAGAAGATGGAGTCAGTACCAATAAATCACTAAGTCCAATGTAATAGCAAATACAAACAAAATCACCACTGTTTTGGGATAAGAGCAGTCTTAGAGGCCAAAAGGTTGGGTCAGTTGGATGGTTCAGAGGACACGTAGTCTTCCCATGTATTTCATGGAGAAAGTGTATGAAAGACAAATACTACAGTAAAACCCATGTGACCTAAGGAGCAAAACCACTGTGGTGGAAGACCCCCAGCCACAGGGAAGAAGCCTGACTCTACTCCAGATTAGCTACACCCCAGACCTGCTTTATGGGACTTTTTTTTTTTTTAACCTGAAAATCATTACCTCAGGGAGATACACTTTTGAGGCAAGATTAGAACTTTCACGTCTCGCTAAGGATGAATGTTTTCCCCGAAAACGTCTAAAGTACTTCATGACTATCTGAGGGCTATTGAGTTGTTAGGCCACCAGAAACGTCCAAACTTACAACTTCAAAAAATGAGGGAGTTCCAGAACAAAGGAAATGTTTTACAAACAAAACAGTTTACCAACTTCTCATTCAATATCCTGAGTACCAACTCTTTCCTTTTAAGTGACATAAATTTATGACACATCTAAAGTAAATTCCTCACTTTTCCCTGCAAAAGCTCTAAAAACTTGTCAAAAACTTGGTATGCAAATAAACATGATTTGAGTCCAGTATCCCAATAAAATCGGGCGCTGAAGACTAGATAAGTTCTAAATCCATGGGAAGGGGCGCCTGGGTGGCTCAGTGGTTTAAGCCCCTGCCTTCGGCTCGGGTCATGATCTCAGGGTCCTGAGATCAAGCCCCGCATCAGGCTCTCTGCTCAGTGGGGAGCCTGTTTCTCCCTCTCTCTCTGCCTGCTTCTCTGCCTACTTGTGACCTCTCTCTCTGTCAAATAAATAAATAAAATATTTTTAAAAAATCCTTGGGAATTACCCAACACCAAATGTTACCAACTGTCAAGTGAGTGTCATTTAAGCAGTAGCTGAGGGTCCAAATGCGGAGCTACCATCAAAGAGGCCCTAATCAGCTCCTGCTGCAGCACTATCTTGGGCACCTTTACCTCCAACAAAGACGTGATTGGATTCAGAGAAGTAGCAAGACCAAAGCAAAGTACTCGGTGGAATCTCCCACCGAGTCTAAGAAGTTACTCTGCTCAACACTCAAGAAGGTACGCTTCACAAAAGGGTTAAGTGCAGTTGTTAATTTGCAGGGGTGGTTCATTCTTTTTTTTTTTTTTTCCATTTTATTTATTTTTTCAGCGTAACAGTATTCATTCTTTTTGCACAACACCCAGTGCTCCATGCAAAACGTGCCCTCCCCATTACCCACCACCTGTTCCCCCAACCTCCCACCCTTGACCCTTCAAAACCCTCAGGTTGCCCCAACCTCCCACCCCTGACCCTTCAAAACCCTCAGGTTGTTTTTCAGAGTCCATAGTCTCTTATGGTTCGCCTCCCCTCCCCAATGTCCATAGCCCGCTCCCCCTCTCCCAATCCCACCTCCCCCCAGCAACCCCCAGTTTGTTTTGTGAGATTAAGAGTCATTTATGGTTTGTCTCCCTCCCAATCCCATCTTGTTTCATTTATTCTTCTCCTATCCCCCTACCCCCCCATGTTGCTTCTCCATGTCCTCATATCAGGGAGATCATATGATAGTTGTCTTTCTCCGATTGACTTATTTCACTAAGCATGATACGCTCTAGTTCCATCCACGTCGTCGCAAATGGCAAGATTTCATTTCTTTTGATGGCTGCATAGTATTCCATTGTGTATATATACCACATCTTCTTTATCCATTCATCTGTTGATGGACATCTAGGTTCTTTCCATAGTCTGGCTATTGTAGACATTGCTGCCATAAACATTCGGGTACACGTGCCCCTTCGGATCACTATGTTTGTATCTTTAGGGTAAATACCCAGTAGTGCAATTGCTGGGTCATAGGGGGTGGTTCATTCTAAAAGCTGATGGCATCATCCTTCATGACACTGGGGAACCCTACTTTATCTATCTCCTCTTATCACCTAGGAAAGGGATAGAGTTTCCTCCCCACCCACAGCCACCTTCAGTATACACTCCTTTATTTCCTATGTTGAAAGGCTTAGGTGAGGAGGCAACCATCCCAGCATGGTGAGGAGGCAACCTTCCCAGTCCACCAGGAGCAAGTGAGCCCTCCAGGCTCTTAAGTTGTATCACAGAAAAAAAAAAAAAAAAAACAAAAAAACAAAAAAAAACCAGGAAAAAACCACAGGATGGGATGGAAATCTTCCCGAAGTGGTTTGTGGTGATGCTTGCACATGTCTTTAAAACAAGTCTTTAAAACAACTGAAATTCAGTGAATCCTGCACTTATCATGAGTAACTTCGACAGGATGTAAATCATACCTCCATAAAACAATAATCACCAGCCAGGGGCAGAGTGCGATGACACCGTTAGAAAAAGGAGTGTGGGGGGGGTCAAGATGGCGGGGAAGTAGGAGGAGGTGCCTTTTCAACCTGTACCCTAAAGTGAGCTGATTACCTACCAAAGAACTCCGATCACCCATGAAATCAGGCTGAGACCAGAATTATACACGTCTGGATCTCTACAGGAGCAGAAGACGCCAGTGGCAGGTAAAGCAGAGTGGGAACATCGGACTGATATTGGAAGATAAACAAAAGGGGGAGGGAGCCACCAGAGGCGACGGATTGGAAAGTAATACCCCAATACGAGAGTGCCCTGCGTCTGGGGACCAGCATTAGCTTGGAGCCTGGTTGAAAGCACTCAAAAAAAAAAAAAAAAAAGAGCAAAGGATCCGGGGTGGGGGTGGGGGTGGGGAATTGGAAATTGTGGGAATCAGTGCGGTTAGGGACAGGGGCTTAAGTCCCCGGACCCAGGACAGCCTCCCCTGGCGCTGAGCCAGAGAGAGTGTGATGGAGAAAGCAGGTCTTGGTCCCTGAGCCACCAGTGCACCTGAGCCGCCAGCGCGCCTGAGTACGCGTGGGGTCCGGCTCCTGAGAGGGGCTGGGAGCCTGGCCAGACGGCATTCCCGAAACACGCATCCCACACCCTCCCCTGGGAGGGGTGTGCACAGGTACTAGCCTGGGGCTCTGGCATCCTGAAAAATCAGGCATTCCCAGCCTGGGCCAGCGGGAAAATCTTAGTATGTGATTGCTGCTTGGAACCTCTCTGGCGGTCTGGAGCTGCCCAGACAGTCACCACTGCCGTGGTATTGGGTACAAGGAGGAGACCCTGCATCCCCAGGGACTGTGACTCAGTCAGAACCTACTCTGCCAGCAGCTCTGCAGAGCATTCTGAGTCTTCTCTCTGAGAGGGAGGTCTGGGTGCAGTTTGCTCTCCTCTAAACCTCCAAAAACCATCAAAAGCTGTTAAGACGAGAGAAAAAAGATGAAAGAAACCTCCAGAGAACAAAAGCCTAAAAAAACGGTTTCCTCAGAGCCCACCCCCTTGAGGGGAGCGGGAGGACCTAACTCAGGGAACATCATTGTCTGAAAACCCACGTGGCAGGCCCCTCCCCCAGAAAACCAACCAGGAAAGAAGGAAAAAAAAAAAGACTACAAGAGAACAACCACCACTACTTCATAAATACAACTTTTATTTTTAACTCTTTACCAATATTCTGGTTCTTTTTTATACATATAGATATTTTTTAACCTATTTACCATCACAGTGAGATGTCCAGTACATCAAATTCCTTAATAACCTTCTAACCTGAACGTTTGGTTACATACACCCATGTTTTTCTTTTGATTTTCTATTTTTAAATTTTTTTTTTAAATTTTAATTTAGTTTAGTTTAGTTTATTTTTTTAATTTTTATTTTCTAATATACATATAGAGTTAAACTTCAAGGTAATCCCTTCCCTCAATCAATGCTACCCCTATAGGTAAACGAATTTTTTTTTCTTTTTTTTTTAAAGAGAGATCACAAGTAGGCAGAGAGGAAGGCAGAGAGAGAGGGGGAAACAGGATCCCCACTGAGCAGAGAGCCCGATGTGGGGCTTGATTCCAGGACCCTGAGATCATGACCTGAGCTGAAGACAGAGGCTTAACACACTGAGCCACCCAGGTGCCCCTACATAAACCAATTTTTAATCCCACTTTATCTTAGGAATGTTGAGTCCCTTAACAAAAACATCAAGATACATCCAGGAAGAATCAAAATAACCTTCTTCGCCCACACTGAAAATTTATAACCACTCTCCCATCTTTTCCTTCCGTCAGTGTTTCTGTGTATTTGTGTTTGTCCTGATAGTATATAAAAATATTATACTTGGGGTTCTTTCTGATGAGGTTCTTCCTTTTTTTTTTTTTTTGCTTTTATATATATTTTTTTTCTCATGTCATATACTTCTATCAGTCTTTTTCTTTGTCTGTTTTTGTTTGTATACTTCTTAAATCTTACCTTGGGGCCCATTTGGGCTGAGCCTTCTCTTTTATCTTCCCTTTTTTTCCTGTCTCTCTCTCTCTCTTTTTCTTTTTTCTTTTCTTTTTTGTCTCTTTCTTCTCCATTTCTTTTTCTTTTCTATTTCTTTCATTTCGGTGGGGAATCCTAATTGCACAAAAGCGTTCCAGGGTGCACCTTGACTGCACCACAATCGATACCTCCAGCTGCATCTGTTCAGTCATCTCTTACCAAAATGACTAGGAGGAGGAATACCCAACAGAAGAAAAATACAGAGGATGGGCCTTCTGCAACAGAGCTAATGGCTATCAATATAGACAATATGTTGGAAAAGGAATTCAGGTTAATAATTATCCAGGCAATAGCTAGGTTGGAGAAAGCCATGGATGACCAAACAGAATTGATTAGGGCAGAACTGAAAGCCACCAGGGATGATGTTCACAATGTTAGGGCAGAACTGAAAGCCACCAGGGATGATGTTCAAAATGCTCTCAATGAATTCCAATCTAATCTAAATTCTCTAAAAGCTAGGGTAACTGAGACAGAAGATAGAATTAGTGATCTGGAGGACCAACAGATAGAGAGAAAGGATCAGGAGGAAGCCTGGAACAAACAGCTCAGAAGCCACGAAAACAGAATCAGGGAAATAAACGATGCCATGAAACGTTCCAACGTCAGAATTATTGGAATCCCTGAAGGGGAGGAAAAAGAAAGAAGTCTAGAAGATATAGTGGAACAAGTTGTCTATGAAAATTTTCCCAATCTCACGAATGGAAACAACATTCATGTACTAGAGGCAGAGTGGTTTCCCCCCAAGATTTTAGATTCTCCAAAGTCCTCACGACACCTGATAGTTAGAATGAAGAATTATGCTTCTAGACAGACCATCTTAAATGCAGCTAGGACAAAGAGGCTCCTTACATACAGAGGAAAGCCCATTAGAATAATGTCAGACCTGTCCACAGAGACCTGGCAAGCCAGGAAGGACTGGCAAAGTATATTCAGAGTACTAAATGAGAAGAACATGCAGCCAAGAATACTTTATACAGCAAGTCTGACATTCAAAATGGATGGAGAGATAAAGAGTTTCCAAGACCGGCAAGGCTTAAAAGACTATGCAACCATCAAGGCGACACTGCAGAAAATATTAAGGGGGATCCAATAAATGAGAAAAAATCCTAAGAATATCATTGAACAGAAATATAGAGACAATCTACAGACAGAAAGACTTCAAAGGTAACACGATGTCAATCACAACCTATCTATCAATAATCACTCTCAATGTGAACGGCCTAAACGTGCCCATAAAAGAACACAGGGTTGCAGATTGGATAAAAAGACATGACCCATCCATATGTTGTCTACAAGAGACCCCACTTTAAACCTAAGGATACACACACACTGAAAGTGAAGGGATGGAGAAGCATCTTTCATGCCAATGGGCCTAAGAAGAAGGCCGGGGTAGCGATTCTCATATCAGATAAATTAGATTTTAAACTAAAGACTGTAGTCAGAGATATAGAAGGACACTACATAATTCTTAAAGGGACTATCCACCAAGAGAATCTAACAATTGTAAACATCAACGCCCCCAGTATTGGAGCACCCAATTACATAAGAAAACTATTAATCAAGATAAAGAGTCATATTCATGTGAAAACAATAATAGTAGGAGATCTTAATATGCCTCTCTCAGAAATAGACAGATCATCGAAGCAGAAAATTAATAAAGAAATAAGAGCATTGAATGACACATTGGACCAGATGGACCTCATAGACATATACAGAACATTCCACCCTAAAACAACAGAATACTCATTCTTCTCAAGTGCACATGGAACCTTCTCCAGAATGGACCACATACTCGGTCACAAAGCAGGACTCAACCGATACCAAAAGACTGACATTATTCCCTGCATATTCTCAGATCACAATGCTTTGAAACTGGAGCTCAAACACAAGGAAAAGTTCGGAAGGAACTCAAACACCTGGAAGCTAAAGACCACCTTGCTTAAGAATGCTTGCATCAACCAGGAGATCAAAGAAGAACTTAAACAATTCATGGAAACCCATGAGAATGAAGACACTTCGGTCCAAAACCTATGGGATACAGCAAAGGCGGTTCTAAGAGGGAAATACATAGCCATCCAAGACTGCCTCAAAAAAAATTGAAAAATCCAGAATACACCAGCTGTCTCTACACCTTAAAGAACTGGAGAACGAACAATAAATCAAACCAACTCCACATGCAAGAAGGGAAATAATCAAGATTAGAGCAGAGATCAATGAGGAAGACACCAGAGATACAGTAGAACATATCAATAAAAACAGAAGCTGTTTTTTTTGGAAGAATCAATAAGATCGATAACCCATTGGCCACACTAATCCAAAAGAAAAGAGAGAAAGCCCCAATTAATAAAATTATGAATGAAAAGGGAGAGATCACAACCAGCACCAAGGAAATAGAAACAATCATCAGAAATTATTACCAACAGCTATATGCCAACAAGCTAAGCAACCTAGATGAAATGGATGCATTCTTGGAAAACTATAAACTCCCAAAACTGAACCAGGAAGAAATTGACAACCTGAATAGACTGATATCTAGTAATGAGATTGAAGCAGTGATCAAAAACCTCCCAAAAAACAAGAGCCCAGGACCTGACGGATTCCCTGGGGAATTCTACCAAACTTTCAAAGAAGAAATTACACCAATTCTCCCGAAGCTGTTTCAAAAAAATTGAAGCAGAATGAAAACTTCCAGACTCTTTTGATGAAGCCAGCATTACCCTGATCCCCAAACCAGGCAAAGACCCTACTAAAAAGGAGAATTTCAGACCAATATCACTGATGAATATGGATGCTAAGATTCTCAACAAGATCCTAGCAAACAGGATCCAACAGCACATTAAAAAGATTATCCACCATGACCAGGTGGGATTCATCCCTGGGTTGCAAGGATGGTTCAACATTTGCAAATCAATCAATGTGATAGAACAAATCAATAAGAGAAGAGAGAAGAACCACATGGTCCTCTCAATTGATGTAGAAAAAGCATTTGACAAAATCCAGCATCCGTTCCTGATGAAAACGCTTCAAAGTATAGGGATAGAGGGAACATTCCTGAACTTCATAAAATCTATCTATGAAAGACCCACAGCAAATATGATCCTCAATGGGGAAAAGCCTGCAGCCTTCCCGTTGAGATCAGGAACATGAAACGGATGCCCACTCTCACCACTCTTGTTCAACATAGTATTAGAAGGCCTAGCAATGGCAATCAGACAACAAAGAGAAATAAAAGGTATCCAAATTGGCAAGGAAGAAGTCAAACTCTCTCTCTTCGCAGATGACATGATTCTTTATATGGAAAACCCCAAAGACTCCACCCCCAAACTACTAGAACTCATACAGCAATTCAGTAACGTGGCAGGATACAAAGTCAATGTACAGAAATCAGTGGCTTTCTTATGCACTAACAATGAAAATACAGAAAGGGAAATTAGAGAATCGATTCCATTTACTATAGCACCAAAAACTATAAGATACCTGGGAATAAACCTAACCAAAGAGGTAAAGGATCTGTACTTGAGGAACTACAGAACACTCATGAAAGAAATTGAAGAAGACACAAAAAGATGGAAGACCATTCTATGCTCTTGGATCGGAAGAATAAACATTGTTAAAAGGTCTATACTGCCTACAGCAATCTATACTTTTTTTTTCCCCTTTTTATTAATTTTTTCAGCGTAACAGTATTCATTCTTTTTGCACAACACCCAGTGCTCCATGCAAAACGTGCCCTCCCCATCACCCACCACCTGTTCCCCCAACCTCCCACCCCTGACCCTTCAAAACCCTCAGGTTGTTTTTCAGAGTCCATAGTCTCTTATGGTTCGCCTCCCCTCCCCTAATGCCATTCCGATCAAAATTCCACCGGTATTTTTCAAAGAGCTGGAGCAAATAATCCTAAAATTTGTATGGAGTCAGAAGAGACCCCGAATTGCTAAGGAAATGTTGAAAAACAAAAACAAAACTGGCGGCATCACGTTACCCGATTTCAAGCTTTACTACAAAGCTGTGATCACCAAGACAGCGTGGTACTGGCATAAAAACAGACACATAGACCAGTGGAACAGAGCGGAGAGCCCAGATATGGACCCTCAACTCTATGGTCAAATAATCTTCGACAAAACAGGAAAAAATATACAATGGAAAAAAGACAGTCTCTTCAATAAATGGTGCTGGGAAAACTGGACAGCGATATGTAGAAGAATGAACCTCAACCATTCTCTTACACCGTACACAAAGATAAACTCGAAATGGATAAAAGACCTCAACGTGAGACAGGAATCCATCAGAATCCTAGAGGAGAACATAGGCGGTAACCTCTTCGATATCAGCCACAGCAACTTCTTTCAAGATATGTCTCCAAAGGCCAAGGAAACAAAAGCGAAAATGAACTTTTGGGACTTCATCAAGATCAAAAGCTTCTGCACAGCAAAGGAAACAGTCAACAAAACAGAGAGGCAACCCACGGAATGGGAGAAGATATTTGCAAATGACAGTACAGACAAAAGGTTGATATGCAGGATCTATAAAGAACTCCTCAAACTCAACACACACAAAACAGATAATCAGATCAAAAAATGGGCAGAAGATATGAACAGACACTTCTCCAATGAAGACATACAAATGCCTATCAGACACATGAAAAAAAGTTCATCATCACTAGCCATCACGGAGATTCAAATTGAAACCTCAGTGCGGTATCACCTTACACCAGTTAGAATGGCCAAAATTAGTAAGACAGGAAACAACATGTATTGGATAGATTGTGGAGAAAGGGGAACCCTCTTCCACTGTTGGTGGGAATGCAAGTTGGTGCAGCCACTTTGGAGAACAGTGTGGAGATTCCTCAAGAAATTAAAAATAGAACTTCCCTATGACCCTGCAATTGCACTGCTGGGTATTTACCCCAAAGATACAGATGTAGTGAAAAGAAGAGCCATCTGTACCCCAACGTTTATTGCAGTAATGGCCACGGTCGCCAATCTGTGGAAAGAACCAAGATGCCCTTTAACGGACGAATGGATAAGGAAAATGTGGCACGTATACACAATGGAGTATTATGCCTCCATCAGAAGGGATGAATACCCAACTTTTGTAGCAACATGGACGGGACTGGAAGAAATTATGCTGAGCGAAATAAGTCAAGCAGAGAGAGTCAAGTATCATATGGTCTCACTTATTTGTGGAGCATAACAAATAACATGGAGGACATGGGGAGATGGAGAGCAGAGGCAGTTGAGGGAAACTGGAAGGGGAGATGAACCATGAGAGACTATGGACTCTGAAAAACAACCAGAGGGTTTTGAAGGGGTGGGGGGGGGGGGTGGGAGGTTGAGGAACCAGGTGATGGGTAATAGGGAGGGCACGTACTTCATGGAGCACTGGGTGTGATGCCAAAACAATGAACACTGTTATGCTGTAAATAAACAAATAAACAAATTAAAAAAAAATACTCTCTTACATAACTGCCATGTATCACGATTAGAATTATAGTCAAAGATCTAAAACCAAGTGAGGACAATCGGAATACTGGAATACATATGAATATACAGAAATATATTAAAAAAACATTATTCTATGGCATCCTATAGATTCAGGGGACACAAATGACCAAATAAGCTAATCTAAGAAAAAATGTATGAAAGTCTGATGGATAATTAATTCTTCTGAATCCATTTATAAGGGTAAACTAGAGAATATGTGTTGTTTTGTGCATCTGAATAAAGAGTTAGGCAAACAAAACATCTGTAATTATTAGAAGCCAAACTGCTCTACACATAGCACGATGATTTGTCTGAATTCTTCTGATTAATTCTCTCAGAGCACGGCTAGTACATCTTTAAGTCTCTGTTCTTAAGAGTCACAGCAGACTAAGATTAGGCACATCCTTTTCCCCAACAGTGTAAAGTGGGCCTTATGACCTCTACTTCCTCCTTCCCTTCTACGATGCTATAGCAGGTTCTGTGCAACAGCCAAAGGCCTGTTAAAAGGCAGAAATGTGATTTTGATCTTTTTAGTTTTTCACTAAATTACAGAATCAGTTCTCTGGTTGTCAGCTGCTGACAATTTTATAATAGTTTATTTTTCAGTACCTTTCTGAAAAAAACCAATTTATGGTTTAAGGTGCTCATTTATATCAAGACAGAATCCTTCTGAAAAAAAAAAAAACCAATTTATGGTTTAAGGTGCTCATTTATATCAAGACAGAATCCTCAGTGCTTAGATCTAAAAACCAAGTCAATTGACAAATAAGCCAACCGAGAAATGAGCAGAGGACATGAACAGACATTTCTGCAAAGAAGACATCCAGATGGCTAACAGACACATGAAAAACTGCTCCACATCACTCGGCATCAGGGAAATACAAATCAAAGCCACAATGAGATACTACCTCACACCAGTCCGAATGGCTAAAATTAGTAAGTCAGGAAATGACAGATGCTGGTGAGGATGTGGAGAAAGGGGAACCCTCCTACACTGTTGGTGGGAATGCAAGCTGGTGCAACCACTCTGGAAAACAGCATGGAGGTTCCTCAAAAGGTTGAAAATAGAACTACCCTATGACCCAGCAATTGTACTACTGGGTATTTACCCTAAAGATACAAACGTAGTGATCCGAAGGGGCATGTGCACCCGAATGTTTACAGCAGCAATGTCCACAATGGCCAAACTATGGAAAGAACCTAGATGTCCATCAACAGATGAATGGGTAAAGAAGATGTGGTATATATACACAATGGAATACTATGCAGCCATCAAAAGAAATGAAATCTTGCCATTTGTGACAACGTGGATGGAACTAGAAGGGTTATGCTTAGCGAAATAAGTCAATTGGAGAAAGACAACTATCATATGATCTCCCTGATATGAGGAAGCGGAGATGCAACGTGGGGAGTTTGGGGTATAGGAAAAGAATAAATGAAACAAGATGGGACCGGGAGGGAGACAAACCATAGGAGACTCTTAATCTCACAAAACAAACTGAGGGTTGCCAGGGGGAGGGGAGTAGGGAGAGGATGGTGGGGTTATAGACACTGGGGAGGGTATGTGCTATGGTGAATGCTGTGAAGTGTGTAAACCTGGCGATTCACAGACCTGTACCCCTGGGGCTAATATGTTTATAAAAAAATAAAAAATAGAAAGTTAATTGCCTTGTAATTTGACGTCTACCAAGTGGAAGTCTTAATTTGCCCTTGGATGCCAACTAAAGGTCTTATAGTACAGCAAAGATTTTAAAAGCAACATTTTTAGTTCCTTTTAAATACGCCCACATCCACTTTCCATTCTGATAGTGATAAAGGATCAAACTCTTTAACTCTCCATCTTTAAATTTCTCATGGCAACATTTGAAGAACATAAATACAGGGTACCGTTCTACGTCAAGTCTGAAGAAAAGTAAAGAGGAATCAACAATAATCAGTTGCTGAGAGACTAAGTTCACACGACACATTTGGAAGAAAAGTGCAGGAAAGAGTGCCACATTGTTTTGTGCACAGGACCTTCTCACTCACTATCCCCTTTGCTTAAAATATTTTCTCTTTTGTCTCTTTGGGAGACTGATTCCTTTGATCCATACGGACACAGCTGAAATCTAAGTAGAAGTTCCTGAAATAATCCTTTTTAGTATCTCCAGCCCCTCAATAACATTTCAAATTACTAAGACCCCAAATAGTCGAAGGCCTTAAATCTAAAGCCAAACTGAGCGACCTAATTATAACAAGGCAATTTGAATTTGGGCACCAAAACTGTGGATGAAAGTTGAAAAAAGCAGATACAATTAGGGATATATTTGTAGAGGATTGCTAAGTTACTTGAGCCTAGCCAGCCTAGCCCCTGAATGTCTGGCCATGCTTAATGGCCATTAAAATGACTCTAACCAAATAATCTGAAAGACTCAATCGACATTTGCCTAAAACAGCCTTAGATAACAGAGTATTTACTTGGTAGTGCTGAAACTGTTATAAACTCAAGACATTCAGAGAAGTAATTTTTCTTCTGAATGGACAAGTAACAAGCCAGTTTTCTTGAGAATTCTAAGGCTATCAAAATAATTTCAATTCCCTTCACCATTATTCCTTGACTAGGGTAATTGAACTTCTCTTTTGGCTAAGCTTTCTACCCTTTCTTCCTTTTATGATTTTCAGAATAACTGACGTTATTCATGTCTTATATCTTATTCATAATTCCTTTGCAAGAAGTCTGTTTATGAAGACTTGGTCTTTGGGAGAGAATTTAGGGGGAATACTCTTACTAACCTTATTTCTAGGAATAGAAATTTAATATGTAATGAAAAAAAACTGCCTTGATGACTCCCATTGTAGCTATTTTTTAACAACTTATTCTTATAATTCTTTTCACAATTTTATTAGATAAGCTCGCTGGTTTGATGACACATGTTTAATTCTTTCTACAACCAGACAGTGGGATTCTACATTCATGGGTGTTTTTTTTTGTTGTTGTTGTTGTTGTTGTACTCTTCTATATTCATTTCCTAAAATACTACCTGGAATATATCAAAGGAGCTAAATATATGTATGGAACGAATGAACTAAGGAATAAATAATCAATGACCCCAGAAGAATATACCAGTTTGTTTCAGAAACACAAAAGATGTTGGCAAAGCCTAGCTTTAATATCATTAGATGAGAAGAAATCTCAGCTGTACTGGGTCTTACCATGATTTTAATTTCTAGCTGCACTTGCTAAGGATAGTATAATATAGAAAGTGACACTACTGTAACTTTTAATGACTATATTCATCCCTCTTAATAAATAGGGTACTGTCCTGGGGCACCTGGGTAATAGCCAGTTAAGTGTCCAACTGTTGGTTTTGGCTTAGGTCATGGTCTCAGGGTCGTGATATTGAGCCCTGGGATGGGCTCTGCCTCTGCTGTGCAAAGTAGGCTTAGGTTTCTCTCTCCCTCCTCCCCCTAAATCCCCCATGCTCTTTCTCTCTCTATCTCTCTAAAATAAATAAATCTTTAAAAAAATACACAGGGTACTGTCCTCTGTTGCAACAATATACATGAAAAAGATCATTATAGGCAAAATATTTAGGGCTTTAAATTTTAACCAGGCTGCATCTAGCTCTAACTGTGAAAAAAGTGTATCCATGGCAACATGCAGACTTTCCCCTTCTCATTGTCTTTTCTGAGCCAGAAAAATTTGAATAGTAATGACTCAATCTTCGAAAAGCATCCATGTCAGCAATCAATACTGAAGAAACACAGCCCTCTCTTAGTAAGTATGAACAAACAGAAGGATTACCAGAAATAGAGAAGACTTAGAAGCACTAAATCAAGTAAGTGAACTGATAATACTAACCAAATATTCCTATGTGGTTTCAACATAATAAAGTTATGGAATAAATATAAAATACAGTTTAATAAGATTTGCAAAGAAATGCAAATACAAACCAGAATATGCGCTATGGTGAAAATATATATAAGTATTTGTCTAAGAGTTCCCCTTTCTTATTTTTCTGGGATAGTCTTTCTTTTACCCTTTAGTTATGAGAAGAGAGAAAAATCTATTACGTTATAAATACTGACATATCCCCAAATCCCAACCTAGCTCTTCATCCTTGCCTCACTGATAGGTACTGCTATTGCTGATGGACACTTTGTTCAAACAGGTTAAGGCTTCACTCTAGAGAACCCAGCCCATAGGTGCACATTAGTAAGAAGACAGTGCTATGTAGGAACTGTAAAAAATAACAGCTATCTTTTCCAATGGGCAAACACAGTGTTACTGTACATAAATTAGCAAGCAAGGTAAATGGATTTCATTCCTCTTAGGCCTACACAATTTAATCTAGTGCTGTTGCCTTCTGGCCACTTGACTGAACCCATACTGAAACTTGACCCAAGGCAGACCACCACCAAGAGTCTGGCTTTAGTGTACTGGTCTTAGAAACAGGGATGGTGTTTCATTTCAGAGAACAAAAAAAACAAAAAACCAAAAAAAAAAAAACAAAAAACCCCAACAAGATGTGAAAAATCAGAATAAAACACAGCTCTGAAAGATGTTGCATATTTGAAAGATAGAGATAAATCTGTATAATATGAGGTTATTTCTTATAGAAATTATTTTAATTACTAAGAAAATTATGTAGAAAAAAGTGACTTAGTAATATAAAAATATCATCTCTCACCCTTGTCTCACTGTCATCTTTATCATGATATGAATCTACCTACCCAATGTAATTCAGCAACTTGTCTCCCTTACAAATGAAGAGGAAGAAATATTACCATTCTGACTTAAAGAATACAACACAGTCAAACAACATCTTTTTCAGGAAACTAAGAGCCTGTAGTTTAATACTTAATTGATTATAATCATAAATCAATTAAAAAATCATATCAGTAGTTGCACAAAATATAACTGATAATTTTAAACACTTATCCTTAATATATTAAAAAAAAACTACACTTAGAACAAAGCCTTCAGCATATGGAAGAAAAAGACAAACATTTTATCTGTTAATATTTTTTTGTATTCCATTCAAAGACGATGCCCAGGCTTTCATACTGCACCATGGGTTTTGGGGATGGAGCAGGGAGAATGCAGATAAACTGGTTTAGAGTTAGACTAATGAACCGGATACCTGTCGCTGAAATTCACACTTACTGAGATGACCAGGGTTTGCAAGTAGGGCTTGCACCAAATTAAGGGGGTGAACCAAATTAAGGGGTTAAAATCAAGTAGCACATTTTAAATTGAGGAAAGAAAAACAAAATAAATCCAAAGAAAGTGGACAGAATACAATAAGGCTAAAAACTCAAACTAACTAAAAAGACATAGAAACAACCAAGCAAAAAGGCACTTTAAATAACCCAATAGAATTCTTAAAGTTTTCACAGATTGATGAAGAAACAAGTTTTGGTGAAAATGAGGGAAGTGAAGAATGAAACAGGGGATATAAAACTAGAGCAAATCTGTACTAAATAATAGATGACTAGTATTTAACATAACGCTGATAAAATTGAAAATGTCCTTAGAAATAAAAATAGACTAAAACATAAATGGATCAAAATTATAGCATAGGAATTTCCAGCTCTCATCTTCCCTTCGGAAACATAATTCGAACAACTGCGCATAAAATAACTTCATAGGAGCCAAGGATTCCAGGTGAGGGATTGCAGTACCTGGGAGAAGAGCAGAAATAACAAAGGGCACACTGAGAGAAGGAAAGATTCACACCCTCTCACAGCTTCTCCAAGACCTGGCAGCCCCACGCACTCAAGGGAGGACAGTGAAGTGCTGACTGCACGCGGACCCCAAAGCCAGTCGCCCCAATACCAGTCCCTAGGTGTCTGCCACCTACCAAGCCCCTTGCTCACGGGGCTCCCGCAGCATGGTGTGACCTGGACACCTCTTTCTGCCTCTCTCTGCGCCTTTAGGCAACGCCGCAGGAATGTCCCCCGCCACCCCCCCCCACCCCAGCCTTATGTCAGGTATCTTGGACACCAGCTCTCACTGGGCTCTGCTTTGTGTCTGGGGCTCCAGGAGGGTCGCAAGGCAGCAAGCTCCCGACCGGCTTTTGCAAACCCAGGTCTCGCAGCTCCAGCTACTCCAGGGGGCTCCTGTGGCTTCAGGTGACTTCCTCAGCTCAGGCTCCCAGAGCATGCCATAAAGGCAGGCCCAACACTGTACGGGCTCCAGGCGGCTTCCTCAGCACTGGGCTCTCTGCCGGCGGCTGAGAACCCAGGCCCTCGGCTTTGATGGCTTCCTCAGGCCCAGGCTCCCAGAGAGCCCCTGAAGGCAGGCCCACAGCTTGGCAGGTCACTAACAAGTTCCAGCACCCCCAGATGGCCCCTTCATCCTCAGGCAGCTTCCTCAGCACCAGGCTCTCATTGAGTTCCTGGAAACCCAGTCACTGGGTCCACTTAAGTGCCTGTGGCTCCCTCAGTGCCTGTGTACCGACGCTCCCACTGGAATCCTGAGGACCCAGGATCCAGGCTCACCCTATCTGTCCATAGGGACTGGTTGACGTCTGTGGGCAGAGAATCTAGGTCCCAGGTCCATCACAACAGACTCTGGGGCCAGGCTCACCTCACTGATCGAGACTCCAGGCTGCTTCTATGTGCTGGGCATCAGGCCCGTCCACCTGCGGACGCAGGCACCAGATCCACCTGCCTTAGGACTCCAACAGCAAGTCCTCCTGTGGATACCACCGGACTCTGCATGGGCTGACAGGTGAAGGGCTTTGCCTACAAAAGCCAGCCTATAAATAACTGGAAGAAGTACCTCATCCTCCAGTGTGCAGATACCAACACAGTGCCACAAGGATAATGATCATCATGGAAACGTGACACCACCAAAGGAAACTAAAAAAACCTCTAGTGATTGTTCATGAAGAAACAGACACCTATGTATTTCTCAGGAGCTCAGAATAATCCCCTTACAGAAATGCAATAAACTATTATCCTTTAATTTATTATATTTGCTGATGGCAGACGGATTTGGTAGATTCTACCATGATGGTTCTGCCAAACTTTCCTGATATGGTCAACAGAACTCCCATTTGACCCACTGGAGAAGTGACTCTGCTCATGTGGGCTACATTCTGTTGTTGGATTGGAGATTGGGAAATGCCAACCCTGGGCTGTCGCTTTCTGTGGTGGTGTTCTTCCAGTCCTCAGGTAACTCCACAACAAAATGAACTCCCCTTCTCCTTTGGGTTTCTCTTGTGTTCTTTCCAGGCCTTACAGTTGTATTTAACTGAGGAGATGAGTCTTAATTATTTTGTCCTGACCAGAAATATTCAACCACTTCTTTGAGACCTTTCTACTAAAGGTTAATGTATAAAATTCGACCTCCTTGTGTATATCTTGTGTAAACAACCAGCAAGAGGAGAAGTAAGATGTAAACTCTGACAATAACAAACAAAAGACATGGAGTACTGAGATTTAAATGACCAAAAAAAAAAAAAAAAGTTTTAAGTTTTATCTAAAACAAAAACATTAGCAAAAACATTAGGAAATGAACACTGAGACTTGTTTCTAACTACATTTTTTAATTTATTATTTGACAGACAGATTACAAGCAGGCAGAGAGGCAGACAGAGAGAGAGAGGAGGAAGCAGGCTCCCCGCTGAGCAAAGAGCCTGATGTGGGGCTCCATCCCAGGACCCTGGGATCATGACCCGAGTTGAAGACAGAGGCTTTAACCCACTGTGCCACCCAGGCACCCCTAACTCCATTTTTAAATATTGGTGAAATTCAGAACACACTTTTCGTTCTTTTGGGAATGGTTTTGTCAATGACTTGTTTTCAAGTGTCCTATGGCTAATATTACTACAGGAAGAACACTTCTCTCATTAAAGTGTATTTTAGTCAAAAATTTTTTTTAATTTTTGATTTATTTCTTATTTTTTATAAACATATAATGTATTTTTATCCCCAGGGGTACAGGTCTGTGAATCGCCAGGTTTACACACTTCACAGCACTCACCATAGCACATACCCTCTCCAGTGTCCATAAACCCCCTCCCTCTCTCCCAACCCACCCTCCCCCCAGCAACCGTCAGTTTGTTTTGTGAGATGAAGAGTCACTTATGGTTTAGACAAAATTTTTTCAATGAAGAAGTTAGTATCACCAGGACTATCACTTGGATTCATAGGTATTTGTTCAATAACCATATGGTATAGTTTAAGGACTATAAACTGTTTATCATTAAACTGCAAAGATATATCAAGCGTTTTAGTTATCTAACTAAGCATGACTACTGAGAGCTCAGTATCACATTTTATTCTCTTTCAGTACTATCGGTACATAGTTTTCAAACTTTCTTAGACTGATATTCAATTGTGTAAAAAGTCCCCATTTACTATGAGATGGACTTGTGTTATGTGTTGAGTCATTTCATAAAGCTTCTTTCTGTAAAGATTCTGCTCTATTGAGCCAAACTGTAAAATTCCTAGAATTTTCCAGGTAGGGGACATAGGTCAAATCCATCATTATTTTTATCACAATAGCCAAACTGAGCAATAATTTTCTTTCTTATTTGTTAATCCTCCTTACTGTATATGCTGGAAATTGGTTACATACTTTGTCACTAAGTTAGAGGGGATTCTAAAATATGAAACACTTACATAAAAATAGACAGGGAGGTAAGCTGAATAGAGTCCTTATGAGGGAGACATAAGCTTGCCCATCAGTTCTTGCTATCAGCATGACAGTACTAAACACTTATAGTAAGTATAGTAACTGGGAGATCAAATCCTAACAATGCAAATGGATAATCTCTAGGACATTCAGACTCACACAGAGCACCAACTCAACATTGTCAAAACAACTGCATTCAAGTACAGATGTCTGTGCTGTCATCCATCCTGGCTATTCTGGGGTTTCCGAGATCATTAATAACTATAATAACTATCTTATCAGAAGAGAGAAAAATATAACAGGGGAAAACAGGACAGTGCAGTACATTTTCAAATTAATGCTAATGCATCGATAAGATAACGTGATGGTGGACTTCTTCAACAGTCCAATGAGCAGCTGATATTACATGCCTTAAAGGCTTTTCCTCTGAAGGAGATAGCAGTCCTATCACTTGGTCTGTTTTTACTCCATCTGCCTTTTCCCAAGAATGTGACTTAGCAAAGCGGCAGGGTCACTGAAAGCTGATACACATTTTACTCAACGACTTTGAATGGAGATGGTGCTTTGTACAGCTTCTATAATGTCCAAATTGTAATTAAGAGTTCTCAGACTCCCTCAGCTGGCTTTAGGAAGAGGGGTTCTTCGTGGGCTGCAATTATAGAATCCATAGCACGCATCATACATTTTGTAGAGTTGACTACTGTTTGAGGCAGTACCATAACAAAATCAAATTAATTAGCACACATAAACATTTGTAGTAGCGCCTGGTATACAGTATGCAATAATAAAAAACTCATTTTTAGGGGCGCCTGGGTGGCTCAGTGGGTTGGGCCGCTGCCTTTGGCTCGGGTCGCGATCTCGGGGTCCTGGGATCGAGTCCCACGTCGGGCTCTCTGCTCAGCGGGGAGCCTGCTTCCCCCTGCCTCTCTCTGCCTGCCTCTCTGTCTACTTGTGATCTCTCTCTGTCAAATAAATAAATAAATAAAATCTTAAAAAAACAACTCATTTTTAGTGATACCAACCATTTCCTTTTCATCTCAGCCAGGCAAAAATCAACCAGAGAGATTTATCACAACAAAAACAAAAACAGTAGTGATGATAGCAATTGAGAAAAATATGGACAAAATATACCCCCAATAAATTTTAGAATCCCAAATTCAAATCAGTCTCTCTGATCCTAAAGCTCAGATATGTAAGCATTTTGCTTATTTTGTATGCAGGACTTGCTAAACTTACCAACTGCTACTCCCAGAAGTTTGAAGAATTTTGCTTCCAGTTGATCGGTAGCTGTTACATGTTACAGACTAAGAGAAGAAACTATAGGAATTCAGGAGACTACGTCCTGATCAAGCTGAGAGCTAACATTAATGGTGATTTCTTAAAATGCTTACACTGCCGGCTTCTCAGAATACAGAGCCACCCAAATCAGTGAGGTTAAAAACCACAAAGCTCTGCTACTGAACAGGGCTAGTGAAAAGGAAACTTTTTACTAAGAGAACAATAGTGGCAAGAATGTCTCTGCCTACCATCATACTTGATACAAATAATTCTTCATCACTTACATTTCCCTAATCCTTACACTGATACAAATTTAATTTGTACACAAATACATCTAAATCAGGTTTTCAAATTATCTTTTTCTAAAATCCTGAAATATTTAGAATTCTAATCAATGCTAATGCAATAAAAATCAGAGTATCAATTATGCAATGCTTTTGTTTCCATGAGAGAGTATCATTTAAATATACAAGAGTAAATTCATTGATAGGCTCGTGAAGATCTAAAATAAACTTATTTAGGCCATACACTCATGCACACTACGATTTTCCTAAGTATTTTTTCACTCTACTTGGTATTGATACCAGCGGGAAATTTCCATCATTTATAAGGATATTTGTATGTATTTATAAGGACAGATAGAAGATGCTTATTCTTTCAGTACGGCCATCTGAGAAGAAATTTATTCTGGGCCCTTTCTAAAATGTTGATAAAACTCAGAAATCACTATATTCACAGCAATATCAGAAACTATTTTGGGCATTCTACTTATCATCAGTGTTACAGAATTTGTTGCCTTGAGATATTCATTAACTAGAGACCCATGGTTTGTCCCAAGAAATGGAGAAAACCCTCAGTGTGAAACAAAGTAGAGAGAGAGGCACACTGTCTTTGTGAATTAATTGTTATCAGCAATAGTTTCTAGAGCAACCACACTGTCAGCAATCACAATCTTGAGCTAAGTGCTCTTACACCTCCTTTTCCGCCATCAGTCCTTACACTTCATCAGCTTTTCAGAGGTGGAAGCCTCTACCAATAGCAAAAATGTGGGAAGCCTCTGACATGCCCTGCAGTATGGAAGTAAAATGCTATATAGGCCAAGGTGGAGACAGGGAGAGCCCTGGTAGTACCACAGACTGGGAACTGAGGTTTTTCACATCCTCATTCCTGAAAGTCCGGGAACTACATGATAAGGAAATGAGGAAATCCAGCATCAGTCCGGGAAGAGCTGAAATAATTGCATGAACAGGAGACTTTGGAAATAAGACTAAGATATCTGCGTATCAATCTCGCCTTAATCTCTCTAACTATGGTGGAAATACTAGAAACTGAAAGGGAAGTAATGCAGTTGCTCTTACTATGGGCAATAGGAGGTCCATTCAAATAAAAAAATATCAGAGATAAAGAGTCATTTAATTTTCAGCATGATGGGATGGACCAAGTCAGAGCATATAAATTCAGAAATTATTGGTTTTAAGAATAAGAATTTCATTTTAGAAATTGTTTTTGTCATTCCTAACATAAGGAAAAAATCAATTCAAATGTTGCCAGATTAGAATATCTTAAAGGAAAGACTAGATGAGATAAAAAGGAAATGAATAATATCCTTAAACATAAGAGTTTCCATTGTTGCCTATTGTATCACAGGTATTATTAAAAATACTTATGTTTATTAGTTAATGCTTATGTTGTCAGTTGATCTGATCAGCACAAATAAATCTGTGGTCTCGGCATTATTATTCTCTCTTTTTAATCATTAGTTTAAATACTTTAACTAGTGAACTCTTTCACATTAATGCTGAAAAGATTGTATTTGTTTTCTTGGTTGTATGGCAGACTTCATTAAGGGGAAACCTTGGGTTGATGTTTCTTACTAGATCTATAATGCTAAAGATAGAAACTAACAGAGTATGTCAGACACTGCTTGTTCTTCCCGGTATTTTAGAAACTTTGCCATATTGTTTAGGGAAGTAGCCAAGAAAGAGACATGGAAGACAGTAATTCATCAGGAAGTCTCCATGCTTTGGGGAATGTTCTTTTCAAGTGTTTTTGTTCACTTGATGTTGTCTACAAAAGTTTTAATTAGCTGTTGGTATACAACCTACTGTAGAGGTTTTTAGAGGCTTTAGAAAAACAAAGGAAGAGAGTAAGAGAAAAAAAGACAGAAAGACAGGTCGGCTACTTAGTTCTCTCCACACTGTTCCCTCAATACACATGAGATAAAAACAGTCATTCACTGTCCTGTGATTTTTCACTGTCCTAGAGTTTGAAAAGTCTTTTCCAATATTAGCAATTTCATCACTTATATGTGTCCATTAAGTTTGCTTGAAAGTTCTAGATAATGATAACAAAATACTACCTTTAGAATCAATGTGAGAAACTCTAGTAAGGCCAGGAATATTTAAAAAATTATTTTATAATAATCCTGTCTTTACCACTTACCTCAGCTAGAAAAAAATGCCAGCTGTGTTAATGCAGGCAGCTCCTGATATGCCCTGCCCATGGCAAGAACTAGGTGGACCATTAGCTTTCACCCCGGATTAGTCAACAGTGTCATGTTGAGTATCTCAGTTAGTGAGTCGTGTACCTTCCAGACCAAAAAACAAAAACAAAAACAAAAAAGAAACAACAACAACAACAAAAAAACCTGGTAGTAAGGTCTGGGCTCCCTTCTGCTTACTCATATATGGCTTTTGTGTTTGTTTTATTATCTCATACTTGAATTTGTTGCTAGCAAAATATATTTCCATTTTTAATTCTTATTTGCTTTACTATGTGATCTGAATATAGTATGTCATTTTCACTATTCTTCGCATTCAGGTTGCTGAATCCTCATGGTAAGAAATGGTTGCGAGTCTCCCGTGAATAAGCATGGCCATATTGCTGTCTACTGCAAGTGAGGTTTTACCTTGCAGTAGTTGAATATTGGAGTCTGCCCAAACCAAGCTTAAATTCAGCTTCCTTCTTAAGAAGCTTCAATAACATGGAGGACATGGGGAGATGGAGAGAAGGGAGTTGAGGGAAATTGGAAGGGGAGATGAACCACGAGAGACTATGGACTCTGAAAAACAACCTGAGGGTTTTGAAGGGGCAGGGGGTGGGAGGTTGGGGGAACCAGGTGATGGGTAATAGGGAGGGCACGTATTGCATGGAGCACTGGGTGTGGTGCAAAAACAATGAACACTGTTACACTGAAAAGAAATTAAAAAAATAAAAATAAAATAAAATAAAAAAAGAAGGCTTGAACTGAAGCTATCCACACAAGGGGAACCCTACCGTTAAGTCATTTTATCAAACTCTCCTATCTAGGCAAGTTTTATTCTCAAATCTCGAGCTTTATAATAGGCGAGCTTTATTGGCAAATTAAAATCCTAAAATGCCTGGATATACCTGTAAGAATTATAGCTATTTACCTGGAAAGTAAATGATTGAATTTTGTTTTATATTCTTACAAAATAACTTTTTTCTACCATTAATTTCAAGTTGTAAATTTAAGTATCTCAGAACAAGTATTATAGATAGCTTTGACAAATGAGTAGGTTTTACTCTTAGTTACAATATTTTGTAGTGCCCCTTACTGTTTCACAGGTATGCCTCCCCCTGCGTCAGGTCATATGTGTCCTGAGGACACATCCCATGTCTTATATCTTAGTTGGTACATTGTGAAAATGACCCTGTGTATTAATTTAGTTCAAAACTCTAAAAAAAAAAAACAAAACAAAACAAAAAAAACGTCTTTATTCCTTTTGTCTTCTCATTTTCTAGTATGGTGTTTGGCGCATCATGGGGTGGGGGTTCAATAAAAGTTTGCTCAGTGAATATTAACAAAAATAATTGTTGCATTAGTTTGAAAGGGAACTGTTTGCAGTAGAGGAGTAAATTTAATTTACAAACCCACAAAAGATAAACTTGCCATAAATGAATGAAATTTATAAGAAGTTCTAATGAAGCTAACAGATCAAAAGGATTATCATTTATAATGAATATGCAAAGAGTAAAGTTGGAATACCTACTAAGGAAATAGAAATTATAATTTTCTTCTGATATATATTTAAAATTATTTTAACTTTAAAATACCTTTTTTTAAAGATTTTATTTACTTGACAGACAGAGATCACAAGTAGGCAGAGAGGCAGACAGAGAGAGAGGAAGGGAAACAGACTCCCCGCTGAGCAGAGAGCCCGACGCGGGGGCCCAATCCCAGCACCCCGAGATCATGACCCGAGCTGAAGGCAGAGGCTTTAACCCACTGAGCCACCCAGGCACCCCTAACTTTAAAATACTTTGAAGATAATTCATTTCTGTTTAGTATAATTTAACAATGAATTTTTTATTTTTAATATTTCTACAACTGCTCTGCAAAGCATGCTTTGAATTACAAGTGATTCCTTTTATGCTAGCTTTCCTAATACATTCGAATTATATAAATTATGTGAAGACTCACATAAAGTTAAGTCATATTATTTAACAGTGATTATTTTTAAGGTTTTAGTTATACAACGAGTAAGAATCCTATAGAATCAATATGTTATGAGGGTTATTATAATACAATTTAAAATTGAGGTGACATAAAGCTATGTATACCTAATATACAATTAAAGAATTTGACAAAACTAATAAGAGTAGAATTTTCATCCTTGAATAACATGGATAATATCAAGACTCTCCATTTCAGTCATGAGTATAGAAACGGCCAAGTAGTTATTTGGTTCTTTCCTCTTTGAGGACAAGACAGAGAGTTTACCATGGTGATTCACTTTTACATATACACTTTCATTTGATTATCACATCAGTTTGTATGCCGGACATGCATAGGAGTTATGTTTTATTTTACAGCTGAGGTAAGAAATATCTCTTGGTATAAGAATAGATAAATTTGGTTATCTTTATATTAATTGCAAAAAACTTTCATATCTAAATATATTTACAATCCATTAGAGAGAGTGAGATTATGCATTACGGTTAACAATGAGATTTATAGATGAACAGTACACGTTATGGGTCAATTCAGTTCCACTGGATAGTATGCTACTCTGCCTATGTGGGACTGGAAGAAATTACCTTAGCCTTGCTAATAGTTTTAAATTTACTTGACGAGATACATGTAGAGTACAGTACCTTATGCATAATAGGTGACCTACAAGTGTGTGATAGTTCTTGATATACTGAAATGATTTGTATATTCCAAGCAGTGGAGAGGATTGATTACCGGTTTCCAGAGTAACAAAATGCCATATAATTGTTATTCGAACACATGTAGTAAATTACTTCCAAGGACTCTGATAACTGAAATCCATGAAGTCATAATGATATGGAAGAAAAAGGAAAATATTCCCTTTACCTTCCAGTCTCATTCCAACCATCACCATTTAGCCCTCGATTTAAGTATTCCCTTTGTTCTATATAGAGAGGTAGCTACAGACTGTTGAGAGTAGCATAATGAGATGTGAATGAGTCCATATACAATAAATAGTAATGTCAAGCAAATAAATTTTTAAAAAAGAATAAATAGTAAAATAGGCGAATAATGGGTATGTTATCTATGAGGAAAGTGCTGACAGGTGGTCTGTGACTCCACCACAATCTTCAGGAAAATCTTTGATTAAATCAACTAACGCCAATGGATTTATAAGAATGTTAGATCTGATGGCGATTCACAGATCTGTATCCCTGGAGATAAAAATACATTAAATGTTTATTAAAAATTTTTTTAAAAATTAAAGAAAGAATGTTAGGTCTGAGAAAAATGCTTTGTACCAAAAAAGAACATGTAGCTTGATTTATGACTGTTTGTTGAAAAAGCAGAAATTGATAAGTTATTGATAACAAATGATATTGAGCTGCAACAGAAAATAGGTACTATTCACACACTTCTGAGGAAAGGTAAAGTGATGCTGAAGTTCATTATTTTCCTGATTTAGAGATTATTTTCCTGAGCTGCACCCTGCAAGCTTTGTGACTTGTAACCTTACCCATGCCTTGTACGAAGTGGAGGACATTAGAAGATGTGCCTGAGAGTCATCAGAATTTTGTAGCAGCTGCTGCTGCTCTTGTGGTTACTTATTTTAATTCCTCTGAAACGTTAGATAAATTGCATGACGTAAAACTTACTGTGTCAAATGCATCTAATCTTCAATCTCAGACTGAAGCTGTTATTGCTGATAGCTCAGAGTGTTCAGTACATCATCATGCAGATTCTCCTCGGTGTTAAGAGTTATCTAGAATATTTCCATGTCCAGATAAAGTATTACCAAGATTTGTAAATATGGGTGGATATAGTCTGGTTTACAATTTATAAAACCTGAAATAATCAGTAGTTCACCTTGCATTTGCAAGAATGGTTTTCAATAAACTAGATATTAGACAATGAAGTACAGAGTGTCCCTAAAAAATGGTAAACAAGTTCAGCCCTATCAATGCTGAGCTTCCTACCTTGAGATTGACTTTAGGTGACATGTGAGGATGACACACAGGCAAATCCCTGCATACTCCCTCACTGAAGAGGCAAAGCTGAAACTCTGCGGGTACCAAAGTGTCCAAAGTTTTCTGGACAGAGAACTGGAGAGCAGAGAGGGAATGCAGTTATGCAGAAGACGGCTCTCAAATATTCAGGTGATTACATATTGACACATGCCTATGAAGCATGCTTAAGAACTATGAGTTAACAGTGCTTGGCTGTCACACAGATCCAAGGAAAAATACCTGTTCCCACCAGGTGAAATAGAAAGCCTCATGACCTACAGGGCATTAGACAGCATAATCAGAAGAGTCTTACCTTAGCTACACTTAGTCGTGAGCATAGCAAACGATATACAGATGTTGAACCACTATGTTTTATACATGACACTGATGTAATATTGGGTGTTAGAATAATGAAATTAAAACAAAAACAAACAAGAAACAAGCAAGGTAAGTATTTTACTTCAACATTAATATTTAACATTAATTTTTCCTAGGTTAAACAATGCTCTTTTCTGAAAGGATGAAACTCTTAAGTAATGTAAGTGCATTCCAGAATCAAGTTCAAGGAAATTTTGGTGGGATGCCTGGGTGCCTCAGTCGGTTAAGCTTCTGCCTTTGACTCAGGTCATAGTCTCTGGGTCCTCGGACTGAGTCCAGCATAAGGACTCCAGAATCAGCAGAGAGCCTGCTTCTTCCTCTGCCTGCCATTCCCCCTGCTTGTGTTCTCTCTCTCTCCTTTCTGACAAATATATAAGTGAAATCTTTTTTCTAAGATTTTATTTATTTATTTGACAGACAGAGATCACAAGTAGGCAGAGAGGCAGGCAGAGAGAGAGGAAGGGAAGCAGGCTCCCTGCTGAGAAGAGAGGTGATGCGGGGCTAGATCCCAAGGCCCTGGGATCACGACCTGAGCCGAAGGCAGAGGCTTTAACCCACTGAGGAACCCAGTCGCCCCTATATAAGTGAAAACTTTTTAAAAAAATTGTGGCAATTAAAAAAACCAGCATCTGAGTGAAATAAGTCAAGCAGAGAGAGTCAAGTATCATATGGTTTCACTTATTTGTGGAGCATAACAAATGACATGGAGGACACTGGGAGATGGAGAGGAGAAGGAAGTTGAGGGAAATTGGAAGGGGAGGCAAACCATAAGAGACTATGGACTCTGAAAAACAACCTGAGGCTTTTGAAGGGGTGGGGGTGGGAGGTTGGGGGAACCAGGTGGTGGGTAATAGGGAGGGCACGTATTGCATGGAGCACTGGGTGTTGTGCAAAAACAATGAATACTAGTACGCTGAAAAAATAAATTAATTAATTAAAGAAGGAAGGAAAAAAAACCCAGCATCCAACAAGATAATCTTAATATCTGGCGTAAAACAAAACAAAACAAACAAACATGCAGTCAACAAAAAATAAGCAGGTAGGGAAAGAGCAGGAAAATACTGTCTATAACAAGGAGAAAAACAACCAGTAGAAGTCAACTGGGAAATAATGCAGCTATTAGAATTGACACAGAATATTAAATATAGCAACTGAAATGTTTTTATACATTCAAAAAGTTAAATATGAACATGTACATTATTAAAAAGATGAAACTCAACTTTATAGAAACTAAAACTACAATTGTTGAGATTAAAAAAAGGATTAAGGACAGAGTAGATATTGTAGAATAAAAGATTAGTGGACTTGAATATACAGCGATACAATCCAAAATGAAATAACAGAGAGATGACGGGGTCAAACACGAATAGACAAACAAAAATAGATAATAAAGCTATGGGGAAACGTCTAGGGTCCAATATACTTGTAATGGAAACCCCGAAGGCATAGGGACAAAAATATCTTAACAATAGTAGCTGTTCATTCAAGTTTAATGAAAATTATTAACCTAAAGTTCCAGGATGCTCAACAAATTTCCAGTACAGCAAACCTTAGTAAAATCACACTAAGGCACATCATAATCAAAGTTCTCAAAGTAGTGATAAAGATAATAGCTCAAAGTCATCAGAAATAGAAGATACTCTGTATACAGAGTATCAAAGATAAATATAAATTGAGGTTTCTCAATGGAAACAATGTGAGAATTACAACAATGTAAGTGAGAATTGTAATTACATTACAGCAACATCTCCAATGTATTTAAAGAAATACTACTACCAATCTAGAACTTTTAAGTAAAAATATCATTTGAAAAGAAGTTGAAATAAAGATTTCCCTGACCTAAAGAAGTCAAGATAATCCCTAACCAGCACAACTGAATTACCTCAGGTAATTCAAGTAAAGGAAAATTACACCACAGGGAAATATGTACCTGCACAAAGGAAAAAAGAGCACAGGTAATTTTATGTGTAAATATATAACATTTTGTTGTTATTTAAATCTTTTCACAGATAACTGACTTTTTACATAAAAATAATAAAGAGCAGTGCAGGATTTATAACACATGATGGAATGGTACTGATAGCACAAAGTTAGTTGGGAGTAAATGGAAGTATAATACTTTAAATTTCTTACACTAAAGTTGAGATAGTCAAAAATCACATGAAGACAGACTGTGATAATTTCATGTCATTTACAATAAACCCTAAATCAACAGATAAAATACTAAATCACATATTATAAAGGTAAAAGAAATTTAATAAAAAGCATTTCAAGGGGAAATTTATAGCACTAACATCCTACACTGAAAGAGAACAGATACCTTCCATCAATTCTCTCCAATTACACCCTGAGGAACTAAAAAACTAGAAAGCAAATAAATACCAAAGTAAGTAAAAGAAAGGAAGTATCAAAGATCAGATGCTAAGTCAATGAAATCGAAATTAAAACAATAGAGCAAATCGGTATTTTAAAGTTGATGTTTTGAGAAGATCAATAAAATGGGTAACCTTTAACTGCAAGAATCAATGAGTAACAGAGGACAGTACCAGTTTTAGGAATGAGAGGGTGACATCACTACAAATTTTATAAATATTAAAAGGATCATAAGGGAATGATATTTATGTAGATAGATAAAATAGATCAATGAAACAGAGTAGGCATTTCAGAAATATGTACAGATTTAATGGACAATTGAGGGGCACCTAGGTGGTTCAGTTGGTTGAGCGACTGCCTTCAGCTCTGGTCGTCATCCTGGAATCCCAGGATCAAGTCCCACATCGGGTTCCCAGCTCCATGGGGAGTATGCTTCTCCCTCTGACCTCCTCCTCTCTCATGCTCTCTCTCAATCTCTCTCTCAAATAAAATCTTTAAGAAGAAACAAACAAACAAACAAATAAATAAATAAATAAATAGAAGAGCAATAGACTTTTCACAAAGGTGAAGGTCTGGTGTGATTGAAAAAAGATGGTCTTCTTAAATTTTTTTATTCTATATTACTGTATTATTTATCATCACTTTATTATGTATACTGCTTTGGAATTGCTGGGTACATAGATATTTAAGAACAGTTCAAAGAGAACTCAACAGTGCAAAATAATTTATGGAAAATGTGAAACTCTAAAATAACATAAAAAGGGAAAACAATTGTGTGTAAAAGAATTTAATCGAACCTTACGAGGCATAATGAAGGGTGTGACAGATTGTATGTGGTAAACACTCAGGGACATCCATAGGAGGTACTGACAAAGAATTAATGTGGAACACAAGATACAGAGTAAGCCTGGTAATGAATTAATGAAAAACAGGACATCAAAATAAGCTCAGTGCAACTACTAACATAAATTGAATACCTCTTGATTGTTTCCTAAAAGGAGGATGACATAAAACAATTTAGTTTTGTAGCTAATGGCTGGCCATATGAGTTTTCTTTTGTAACTAAGTACCACAGAAGTGGTGGCTTAGAACAGAAATGACCATCTCACAGGTTTGGAGGCTGGAATTCTGAGATTAAGGTGTCAGTTGGTTTGCTTCTTTCAGAGGGGTGTGAGGGAGAATCTGTTCCATGCCTCTTTCCTAGCTTCTGGTGGTTTACTGGCAATCTTTGCCATTCTTTGGCTTATAGATGCATCAACTGGATTTCTTCTTCATCTTCTCATGGCATTTTCCCTGTGTGCCTATCTGTCTCTGTGTCCAAATTTCTCCATTTTGTAAGGATACCGTCATGCTAGATTAGGCAAATTCTAATTACGTAATCTTAACTTGATCATCCACAAGGACCTTACTTCCAGACAAGATCACCTTAACAGATACTGAGTATTAGGACTTCAGCATCTTTTGGAGAGACAGATTTCAATTCATGACTGGCTAACAGCACACCTTTAGAATATTTAATTTGCACAATAATAAAATTAGTTAATTCTTTATTAATTAGTACGTTCCTTTGGGTGTTGATTTTGTTATGTCTTTAATATGATTTGGAATATTTTAATATCCTCCACATGTTACCTAACATATTCAATCTTTTCTGTAGTTTCTTAAACATATGGCAGATTAAAAAAAAATCATTTATTTATTTGACAGAGAGATCACAAGTAGGCAGAGAGGCAGGCTGAGAGAGAGGGAGGGAAGCGGGCTCCCTGCTGACCAGAGAGCCCCATGCAGGGCTCGATCCCAGGACCCTGGAATCATGACCTGAGCTGAAGGCAGAGGCTTTAACCCACTGAGCCACCCAGGTGCACCTCAATGTCTTTTTTGCTCTATTACTTTTGTCACTGATGGGTTAGGTTTTTATAAGGTCTTTATTGAAAGAGAGAGAGAGAGAGAGAGAGAGAGAGAGAGAGCATGTGCGCACGCACAAGTAGGGGGCGGGGCAGAGGGAGAAGACGACTCTTCATTGAGCAGGGAGCAGGAACCTGGGATCATGACCTGAGCAGAACGCTAACTGACTGAGCCCCTCAGGCAGCCACATTGCTGGGTCAGTTTTGATAGATTATTTTTTTCCTAAATATGAGTCCTAATTTCCAGTTTCTTTTTGTGACCAGTTATTTTTGATTGGATGCAAAGCTGTATCGATTTTGCCTTGCTGAATTCCTGATATTTTTGTACTCCTACAAATATTCTTCAACTTTCTCTGGCATGTAGTAAGCTATGTGGAAACAGTGATAAAGCCTTGGTTCAACATTTGTTAGGTGAAATGAGTGAAGGCTTTAATGTAGGCTAATTTCTCCCATTAATAAAGTAACTCCCTCTTTAGTAATCCACCTGAAGTCTTTGCAGTTATGAAGTATTTCATTCTACTGGTGGTAACAGAAACTATCCCTGGCCTTTGACAGTTCCAGAAGTTCTCCCTCTGGTCTTTGTGTGCTTTTCTTGCTCTTGAGTTATTTTCTACCATGCATATGATACAGTACTGAGCTGAACTGGAGAAGGCACCTTCTGCAGATTCTGAGAATTTTCTACTTCCCAGTGTTCTGCTATGAAAACTCTAGCCTTTTTACCTCACTGAACGCTGGGCTCCTTATCCTCATCCTAGGGAGAACACTGGGTTCTGCCCACATTTCCTCTTTTTGTACTGTTAACTAGACACTCTCACTCGAGACAGTAAGTTGGGCTAATCAGAAAGCTCATGTAATCTGGTTTTTCTCTCTAAGGAGTCACTCCCATTTATTGTCATATGGCCAATGTCTTCAAAACCATTGTTTCATATATTTAGTCAGAGTTTCCCATGTTTGAGGGCCTGGTTTGGCTCACTGTTACTTCATTATTGCTCCAAGTGTAAGTTGACTTTTGCAGGATTTTCTTACATCTTTTTTTTCTTTTAACATTATACCATAACATCTTACCATCTACCACATAGACTTGTACCACATTCTACCTCTAGATATTTTTTCAAAAGCAGTATAAGCATATGTCTGTAGGGGTGGGCCAGGCCAGCTAGATGGAGATGGCCAATCAGTGGGGCATGCATATATTTACTGAGGTGAGTTGCAATCCCATTGGCCACCTCTGTGTGGGCCGGGCTCAGCCACCTCTATAAAAGCTGGTCTGTGAGGCTGCAGGGGGAGAGATAGCAGGAGGAGTCAGAGTAGCTGGTAGGGGAGCCATTGGGAGCAGCCTCATCAGCCTCCCTGCCTCCAGCAGTAGCACTAGCAGCAGAAGCACCGCTGCGAGCCGCCTCACCGCCTCGAGGAGCACCAGCAGCAGCAGTGCCGCCGCGAGCGCACCGGGGAGCAGCCTCTCAGGAGCAGGCTGTGCAGCCTCGTCACGGGCGGGATTGCTGGGAGCCTTGTTGGCTGCAGCCTCGTCCAGGGAGCGGCCTGTGCTACAGTTAAGGGTGGGGCAGGAAGCCTCCAGGAGGGACCCCAGGGCAGGGAGGCGGTGGCCCCCAGCAAGGCTCAGGCACCTACTGGTCAGTTCGGTTTCTTATGCATGGGGCTCGGGCACCTACCGGTCAGTTTGGTTTCTAATGCATGGGGTTCGGGCACCTACTGGTCAGTTTGGTTTCTGATGCATGGCGCGAAATAAAGATTTGCTTGATTTTCACTTTGTGTCAGTCTCGTTTCCTTGATCACGGACCCTAACAATGTCCACATGAAACTATGCAAATTTATTACACAGATGTTCTTAGCTATATTCACAATGCCCCAAACTGGAAAACTACATGTATACACAAGCATATGCATACATAAACACCCACCCCCCCCACATATATATATATATATATACATATATACACAATGGAATACTACTTAATAAAAAAGAATGAACTAGTGTTGCACTACAATATGGATGAACCTCAGAATAATAATGCCAAATGGATGAAACTAGATGAAAAGTGTGTATACTCTATTGCTCTTATATAAAATCTTAATTTATTTATATTTATATAAACTAGATTGCCAGAGATTATAAACTAATCTATAGTGAAAGAAAGCAGATTAGCGCTTGCCTGAAAATAGAGGTGGTGTTGAGAGGCAAAGGGAGGGAGGATAATATAGGACACAGGAAACTGTTGTTTAATATCTCATTTGTGGTGATGTTTCACAGGTGTGTTCTTGCTTCACAAACATCCCAAGTTATACTCTTTAAGTGTGTTGAAGTCATTTATGTCCTTTATAGCTCAGTAAAGCAGTTAAAAAATTAATAACAGAAGAAATTACATAGTCATGAAATTTTAAAAAAGCAAAAGTAGATGAGATATTTTTATTGAAATGGCTAGGAGTTTAATGCAGAAATATCAATTTTTAAATCATTATTAACTTTCAGTGACTTTATTCTATTTTTATTTTGTTTTTATATACTCATTATTTAGTTTATAATTGATTATATTTACTTAGTGATGATTTTATCTATCCTTCATGTACAAACACACTTGGCACATTTCAGAAAAGCATACTTGGTTTTACTATATATACTTATTACTTATTGCATATTTTCAGGAACTTTTGATTTTAACATTTAAAAATATATATATCTATGTATGCATTCTATATCATGGTGTTTGCATTGAATGTTGAAAGTTGAAACCCAGACTTCTTCATGGGACAGTATTCCAATGATGGGTTGCAAATATAGTATTTTTGCAGTATAAAATACATTTTTTTCAAATAAAAATTGTAAAAATAGTTAGAAATAATAACATTAACATTCATGCTGAATTCAAAATATTCAATAATATATTATTTTACTGGAGTTCCACTACCATCTCGCCACTTAGTACACAAATATATTTTTAAATGTGGCTTCAGTGAAGTCAGTAATATTCATGAATGTGGAAAACAAAGTTAAGCAGTATAATACAGTGAAGATCAATACTATATTACCATTTCTTGGAAAATGGCTCTGCTACAAAAAAGCTTCTAAGAACTTAGTTTGCAATACTTTTTAATAGGGCAATATTTTCCCCATTATAAGGTCATTGATGATGAGATGTCAAAAGTAGTCATCATTCTATGTCCCAAAAAACATTAAAAATCAAACATGGAATGGCAGTTATTCTGAAATATTTCTTTTTAAAAAAATCCTACTTACTCTTCCTAAAACCATCTCTCTCTCTCTCTCTTTCTTTCTCTCTCTCTCTCTCTCACACACACACACAGTGACTTATTTCACCAACTATGGGGTACAATAATTCCTCCTAGAAAGACAGAATGAATGCTTAATTTATCCTCTTTTACTACGAATTTTCAGCACAATGGATTATTTTAGTAGTCACCTCCATTAATAGCATTTAAGTGATTTTTTCACATCTTTTAGAGGGATTCATGAGTTATTTTTTCAAAATATTACAATTAGTTATGATCCTTTCTATTTTTATTTTAGATAATCTCAAATTTAGCTAGTGGAATCCTCAAGCCAGCTCATAGATATTTGCCCAAATTTTCTTACTATTTGTGTTTTTATTTCAGTTCTTACAAAATGTGTCTGCTAGTGATGTGCAATAAGTCATTTCTCCAAAGAATTTTCTAGTTTTCTTTGGTGAAACTAATATGTTTATATTACTATGATTATTACTATGAAAGTCTCATTTCTTCTTACCAATTTCAGTATAGCTATACATATGGATATAGGTGTGGGTGTGGCTGGATATACACATACAGATATGTGGATGTGGATAAAACATATTTACATTTATATTAAAATACACAATTTGGGGGAGTCTGGGTGGCTCAGAGGGTTAAGCCTCTGCCTTCAGCTCAGGTCCTGATCTCAGGATCCTGGGATCAAGCCCCACATCATGCTTTCTGCTCAGCAGGGAGCCTGCTTCCCCAGCTCTCTCTGCCTGCCTCTCTGCCTACTTGTGATCTCTCTGTCAAATTAAATAAAATCTTTTTAAAAAAGTTTAAAATACACAATTTTATATATATGCCAAATGTGAATGAAATCTATTTTATGTCCATCCACTGAAATATGCAAATGTGTGCACTGACACCAGTAAAAAGATAATCTATCAGTTGATACTCTGCCCCTAGATTTTTTTCATGTAACAATATATCCTTAAAATCATTCCATAATAGTATATGGAGACTTTACTCATTTTTTAAAAGATTTTATTTATTTATTTGACAGAGAGAGATTACAAGTAGGCAGAGAGGCAGGCAGAGAGAAGGGAAGCAGGCTCCCTGCTGAGCAGACAGCCTGATGCTAGGTTCCATCCCAGGACCCTGGGGTCATGACCCGAGCCGAAGGCAGAGGCTTTAACCCACTAAGCCACCCAGGCGCCCCCTAATTTTTTTTTTAAATACATTCAGTTTTATTGTGTGGCTATTCCTCAGTATTTGATCATCCTTTGTTGATAGGCATGGATAATTTCCAAATTGCTAATATTAAAAATAATGCCACTATGAATAACGTTTGCATACATTGTTTCGTTTTTTGTTAAGGCATTTGCTTAGATTTCTAAATTGGCAAATCCATGTCTAACATCATAATATGTTGACAAATCAACTTACACAGCATTGTGCCATTTTGCACATTACCCAGCAATATATGAATGTTTTTAATGTTGTCTTGCTAATAGCCCAATGTGGGGCTCGATCTCAGGACCCTGGGATCGTGACCTGAGCGGAAGGCAGACGCTTAACAACTGAGCCACCCAGGCGCCCCTGACTATAAAATGATTTAAGAAAAGACAGAAACAATTCTATTTGAGAAAATTTTCACATATATATTATTTTCAGTAATATTTCTTTCATGCGATGGGTCTGAATTTACATATAGTCTGATTCCTATTAAGCATAAAACATTTTCTCTTTCATTTTTGGGCTGGTTTCTCAGAATTCACTTATTTGACATAGACTTTATTTTTGATTTGAAAGACAATTTCCCTGCTTGTAGACAGCTGTATTGACATTTGTGCTGTTTCTTCTTCCAGCACACTAAAAAATGTTTCATTGTCTTCTACATTCTATTTTTTTGTGACAGAAAGTTAGCTATCAATGTTAATTTTGATCTGTTGTGTATAATCATTTTTTTCTCTAGCTGTTTCTAATATTTTCTTTCCATTTTTGTTTTTGATCATTTTGAACATGATATTCTGGGGATGCTTTTTATATTTATTCTGCTGTGGTTTGCTATATAATTTCTGTACACATAGTTGGATTTTTTGTTTCTCTTAATAAAATTTTGAAAAATGGTGGCCCACAATTTTCAAATGGTTTTCTGCCCTATTTTCATTTTCTTCTCTTTCTGGGACTTGGATACACAGGGGTTAGACTACTTGATATTGTTGGACAGGTCTTTAAAGGATTCTTTCATGTTTTTCAAACTTTCTTTCTGTGCTTCCATTTGGACAATTCCTATTGATTTGTCTTTATTCCTATTGATATTTTCTTTTATTGTGTTTACTGTACTGTTTATCCAGTTCACCGAGGTATGGTATGTATGTGTATGTGTGTGTGTTTGGTATTATATTTTTCACTTCTAAGATTTCTATTCTATATTTTCATGACAATGTCCATACAGCTCCGAAGCTATCCCATCTGCTGACTCATTTCAATTTTTCCTTGGAGATTTTCTAACATATTTATCATAGTAATTTAAATTTATTTCCTACTAATTATAACACCTTGGTTAATGATTTTGGACTTTTTGTATCGACCTTGTAGCTCTTTATGTACATCAGATTTTCTTGTAATTTCATACGCCTATTAATTTTTCATTTCAAACTGGAAATTGTCGATCATACATTGTAGGGAAAGTCTGAAGTCTTTAATCTTCTAAGAAGTTTTAAATTTTGGGGGCACCTGGGTGGCTCAGTGGGTTAAGCCTCTGCCTTCGGCTCAGGTCATGATCCCAGGGTCCTGGGATTGAGCCCCACATCGGGCTCCCTGCTCAGCAGGGAACCTGCTTCCCCCTCTCTCTCTGCCTGACTCCCTGCGTGCTTGTGACTTCTCTCTCTCTCTGTGTCAAATAAATTAAAAAAAAAAAGAAGAAGTTTTAAATTTTGCTCCAGTAAACAGATAAACCACTGTAAGATCATCTTGATGTTATGGATGATTGTTTTAGAATCTAATGTGAGAACCGTCCTTCATTACAGAATCTGATCCTAATTTCAGACAAGGGGCCTTTCTTTAGTTTTATTCACAAGTCTGAGGTGTTTACCAAGTTCCTCTGACATAGCAAGATTACAGCCTTAAACGCCGTATCACCAGGGGCAGGCAGGTGATGGAATCTCTGCTGAGAATTTTTAGTCTTCTGCCTGTAGTATTTCCCTGGGCTGCTTGGAGTCTTTCCCCATAGAACTGCAGGTCTGGTAAGGAGCAGGTATATTTGGTATGTTTCTAATCAGATCTGGGACTCCTACCTTTGTGGCTCCATACTTTTCAATTGCTTTTGCTGTCTCAAACTGTAATCTCTGACTCCTCAGCCCTAAGGGACTACTTTCCCCTTGAGCCTCACCTCAGAAACATCCTGAAAGTAAATAGAACAGTACTTTTAGAAACAAAGCTGAATGAATGTGGATTTCACCTGTCCTATTTACCTTCTCTCAAAGGTCATAGTCCCTTCAGACTCTGCTACCTTCAAACAATTTTGCTTTTTGTTTCTGAGTTTATAATTATTATCAGCAGAGAGAATGGTTACTCCAGTAACAGTTTTTCTACCATAATATAAACTGGGATGCAAAACCATCCTTATTGGGGCGCCTGGGTGGCTCAGTGGATTAAGCTGCTGCCTTCGGCTCAGGTTATGATCTCAGGGTCCTGGGATCGAGTCCCGCATTGGGCTCTCTGCTCCGCAGGGAGCCTGCTTCCTCCTCTCTCTCTGCCTGCCTCTCTGCTACTTGTGATCTCTCTCTCTGTCAAGTAAATAAATAAAATCTTAAAAAAAAAAACCATCCTTATTAACTATATTACTACTCATTTTTTGACACACAACATTTTAAACTCTCAAGAATGACCCTAGAATGACTAGAAGATTTAAAGTTTACAATGGTGGAAGGAAAAAAAAAAGTCTACACATTTTCTGAAATAGACAAAACCCGTGTATACGTCCTTGCCATTACTTTCCTGAAAACGGAGAATCTCTTACTGTTGACAGCTATAACAAGGATAAAGTAATAGTCTTAGTTGTTCTCTCACCGGAGAAGATACACAAGTTTGTGGATCCCATCACAGTAGCACTCTGGGTGCTCTGCAGAGCACTCTGACTGCGCCTGACAAAACAGCCGCATTTCAGAGATGAACTGCTCCCTAGTGGGGATATCAGTGGAATAGAGATTAGGGGTCTTCCCCTCTTCTTCCTCTGCCCCAAACTCTGTAAAGCCTGCTTTATTCATGTGTGATTCTGGAAGAGTACATACTTAGGGAAACCCAGGTGATGACTGAGGTTAAATTTCTGCCAGTTTGGTAGAATGGGAGCCTGTATCAATGTTAATTTGTTCAAGTTAAATAATAAAGTATATTTATGCAGACAATAGTTCCTCGACTGAGATTTGTAACTGGTGCATTTCTGGAAAGGATGACACAATAAACATTCTAAAGTATCTCAGCCTAAATAAACTAAATTAGCTGATGAGGGGAAAGTTATTGTTGAGTCATTCGTGTGGTATGTACGTTTGCAGTTATATAAAATCGTTTTGGGCAGATACATTACATAAATACTAGAGGCCAGAGGAAGAACATAAACTAGAAATGAAGGAAATAAAATCTGCCTTAAGCATGGACGGTATATGAAGTCCTTAGCCAGCTATTTTTTAATGTATTACCAGGGATAGGTAGGGGATAGTGAATAGGATAGGAAATATGATGTAGGGAAGAGGAGATTAGGACAAATTCCTGAATTTTAAAATGTTTCATCTAGCCAACTTGGCTGTTATATACACAACGTTTCTGTTTAAACTTTGTAGTACATAAGTATGTAATTTGAAGAGATCTGAAGAACACAAAACAGTTTATAGATCGATTCTAAGCATTAAGAACAAACCAGGGGAAATGAGGAGCACTAAAGGGCAAAATCTTGGTAACTGAGCTTCACTTAAGCAGCAGTTGAACATTATTCGATTTGTATCTTTACTCTCTGCAGGATTTGGCCATAATGAGTAGATTTTCCACCTTAGTTAAAAATGCAATAAGAGGGGGGGAGTCAAGATGGCGGGGAAGTAGGAGGAGGCACCATTTCAACCTGTACCCTAAAGTGAGCTGATTACCTACCAAAGAACTCCTATCACCCATGAAATCAGCCTGAGATCAGAATTATACACGTCTGGATCTCTACAGGAGCAGAAGACGCCAGTGGCAGATAAAGCAGACTGGGAGCGACGGACTGATATCGGAAGATAAACAAAAGGGGGAGGGAGCCACCAGAGGTGACCGATTGGAAAGTAATACCCCAATACGAGAGTGCTCTGCGTCTGGGGACCAGCATTAACTTGGAGTCTGGTTGAAAGCACTCAAAAAACAAAGAGCAAAGGATCGCTGGGGGTAATAGTGGGAACCTGGGTGGTTAGGGTCAGGGACCTAAGTCCCCTGACCCAGGACAGCCTCCGCTGGCGCTGAGCCAGAGAGAGTGCTGTGGAGAAATCAGGTCTCCGTCCCTGAGCCGCCAGTGCACCTGAACGCCAGCGCGCCCGAGAACGAGTGGGGTCTGGCTCCCGTGAGGAGCTGGGAGCCTGGCCAAACGGCAATCCTGAAACGCACGCGTCCCACACCCTCCCTTGGGATAGGTGCTCATAGGCGCTAGCCTGGAGCTCTGGCATCCGGAAAAACCAAACATTCCCAGCCCGGGACAGCGGAAAATCTCAGTGTGTGATCTCTGCTCAGAACCTCTCTGGTGGTCTGGAGCTGCCTACATAGCCACCGCTGCCCTAGTTTTGGGTACGACGAGGAGCTCCTGCATCCCCAGGGACAGTGACTCAGAACCCACTCAGCCAGCAGCTTTTCCAAAACATTCTGGGGCTTCTATCTGAGAGGGAGGTCGGGGTGCAGTTTGCTCTCCTCTAAACCTCCAAAAACCATCAAAAGCTGTCAAGGCGAGAGAAAGCAGATGAAAGAACATAAAAACCCCAGAGAACAAAAGGCTGAAAAAAAAAACAGTTTCCTCAGAGTTCACCCCCTTGAGGGGAGCGGGAGGACCTAACTCAAGGAACATCATTGTCTGAAAACCCACGTGGCAGGCCCCTCCCCCAGAAAACCAACCAGGAAGGAAGAAAAAAAAAAAAAAAAAAGACTACAAGAGAACAACCACCACTACTTCATAAACACAACTTTTATTTTTAACTCTTTACCAATATTCTGGTTCTTTTTTTTTATACATACAGATAATTTTTTAACCTATTTACCACCACACTGAGATGTCCAGTAAATCGAATTCTTTAATAACCTTCTAACCTGAACTTTTTGATACACCCGTGTTTTTCTTTTGCTTTTCTATTTTTTTAATTCTTTTTTAATTTTAACTTAGTTTAGTCTAGTTTATTCTTTTTTAATTTTTATCTTCTACTATACATATAGAGTTAAACTTCAAGGTAATCCCCTTTCCCCAATCAATGCTACCCCTATAGGCAAACCAGTTTCTAATCCCCCTGTAACTTAGGAAAGTTGAGTCCCTTAACAAAAACATCAAGATACCTTCAGGAAGAATCAAAATAACCTTCCTCACCCACACTGAGAATTTATAACCACTCTCCCAATTTTTTCCTTCTGTCAGTGTTTCTGTGAATTTGTATTTGTCCTGATAATATATAAATCTTATACTTGGGGTTCTTTCTGATGAGGTTCTTCCCTTTTTTTTTGCTTATATATATATATATTTTTTTTTTCTCTTGTCATATACTTTTTTTTTATTTTTTTCCATTTTATTTATTTTTCAGCGTAACAGTATTCATTCTTTTTGCACAACACCCAGTGCTCCATGCAAAACGTGCCCTCCCCATTACCCACCACCTGTTCCCCCAACCTCCCACCCTTGACCCTTCAAAACCCTCAGGTTGCCCCAACCTCCCACCCCTGACCCTTGAAAACCCTCAGGTTGTTTTTCAGAGTCCATAGTCTCTTATGGTTCGCCTCCCCTCCCCAATGTCCATAGCCCGCTCCCCCTCTCCCAATCCCACCTCCCCCCAGGAACCCCCAGTTTGTTTTGTGAGATTAAGAGTCATTTATGGTTTGTCTCCCTCCCAATCCCATCTCTTGTCATATACTTTTATCAGTCTTTTTGTTTGTCTGTTTTTGTTTGTATACTTCTTAAATCTTACCTTGGGGCCCATTTGGGCTGAGCCTTCTCTTTTATCTTCCCTTTTTTTCCTATCTCTCTCTTTTTTTTTTCCTTCTTTCGTCCCCCCCCCCCCCGCCCTTTTTTTTCTTTCTTCTTCTCTATTTCTTTTTCTTTTCTTTTTTCTCTCATTTGGGTGGGGAATCCTGATTACACAGAAGCGTTCCAGGGTGCACATTGACTGCACCACAATCGATAAGTCCAGCTGCATCTGTTCAGTCATCTCTTTCCAAAATGACTAGGAGGAGGAATACCCAACAGAAGAAAAATACAGAGGATGGGCCTTCTGCAACAGAGCTAATGGCTATCGACATAGACAATGTGTCAGAAAAGGAATTCAGACTAACAATTATCCAGGCAATAGCTAGGTTGGAGAAAGCCATGGATGACCAAACAGAATTGATTAGGGCAGAACTGAAAGCCACCAGGGATGATGTTCACAATGTTAGGGCAGAACTGAAAGCCACCAGGGATGATGTTCAAAATGCTCTCAATGAGTTCCAATCTAATCTAAATTCTCTAAAAGCTAAGGTAACTGAGACAGAAGATAGAATTAGTGATCTGGAGGACCAACAGATAGAGAGAAAGGATCAGGAGGAAGCCTGGAACAAACAGCTCAGAAGCCACGAAAACAGAATCAGGGAAATAAACGATGCCATGAAACGTTCCAACGTCAGAATTATTGGAATCCCTGAAGGGGAGGAAAAAGAAAGAAGTCTAGAAGATATAGTGGAAGAAGTTGTCTATGAAAATTTTCCCAATCTCACGAATGGAAACAACGTTCATGTACTAGAGGCAGAGAGATTTCCTCCCAAGATTTTAAATTCTCGAAAGTCCTCACGACACCTTATAGTTAGAATGAGGAATTATGTTTCAAGAGAGACCCTCTTAAAAGCAGCTAGGACAAAGAGGCTCCTTACATACAGAGGAAAGCCCATTAGAATAACGTCAGACCTTTCCACAGAGACCTGGCAAGCCAGGAAGGGCTGGCAAAATATATTCAGAGTACTAAATGAGAAGAACATGCAACCAAGAATACTCTATCCAGCAAGACTGACATTCAAAATGGATGGAGAGATAAAGAGTTTCCAAGACCGGCAAGGCTTAAAAGACTATGCAACCACCAAGCCGACACTGCAGGAAATATTAAGGGGGGGGTCCTATAAAAGAGAAAAAAATCCTAAGGATATCATTGAACAGAAATATAGAAATAATCTACAGACAGAAAGACTTCAAAGGCAACACGATGTCAATAAAAACCTATCTCTCAAAAATCACTCTCAATGTGAATGGCCTAAATGCGCCCATAAAACGACACAGGGTTGCAGATTGGATAAAACGACAGGACCCATCCATATGTTGTCTACAAGAGACCCATTTTGAACCTAAGGATATACCCAGACTGAAAGTGAAGGGATGGAGAAGCATCTTTCATGCCAATGGGCCTCAAAAGAAGGCCGGAGTAGCGATTCTCATATCAGATAAATTAGATTTTAAACTAAAGACTGTAGTCAGAGATACAGAAGGACACTACATAATTCTTAAAGGGACTATCCGCCAAGATGATCTAACAATTGTGAATATCTATGCCCCCAATATGGGAGCACCCAATTACATAAGAAAACTTAATCAAGATAAAGAGTCATATTGATATGAATACAATAATAGTAGGAGATCTTAATATGCCTCTCTCAGAAATAGACAGATCATCGAAGCAGAAAATTAATAAAGAAATACGAGCATTGAATGAAACATTGGACCAGATGGACCTCATCGATGTATACAGAACATTCCACCCTAAAACAACAGAATACTCATTCTTCTCAAGTGCACATGGAACCTTCTCCAGAATAGACCACATACTGGGTCACAAAGCAGGACTCAACCGATACCAAAAGACAGACATTATTCCCTGCATATTCTCAGATCACAATGCTTTGAAACTGGAACTCAATCACAAGGAAAAGTTCAGAAGGAACTCAAACACCTGGAAGCTAAAGACCACCTTGCTTAAGAATGCTTGGATCAACCAGGAGATCAAAGATGAACTTAAACAATTCATTGAAACCCATGAGAATGAAGACACTTCGGTCCAAAACCTATGGGATACAGCAAAGGCGGTTCTAAGGGGGAAATACATAGCCATCCAAGCCTCCCTCAAAAAAATGGAAAAATCCAGAATACACCAGCTGTCTCTACACCTTTAAGAACTGGAGAATCAACAACAAATCAAAGCAACTCCACGTGCAAAAAGGGAAATAATCAAGATTAGAGCAGAGATCAATGAGGTAGAAACGAGAGATACAGTAGAACGTATCAATGAAACTAGAAGCTGGTTTTTTGAGAGAATAAGATCGATAAACCATTGGCCACACTAATCCAAAAGAAAAGAGAGAAAGCCCAAATTAATAAAATTATGAATGAAAAGGGAGAGATCACAACTAACACCAAGGAAATAGAAACAATCATCAGAAATTATTACCAACAGTTATATGCCAATAAGCTAAGCAACCTAGATGAAATGGATGCATTCCTGGAGAACTACAAACTCCCAAAATTGAACCAAGAAGAAATGGACAACCTGAATAGACCGATATCTAGTAATGAGATTGAAGCAGTGATCAAAAACGTCCCAAGAAACAAGAGCCCAGGACCTGACGGATTCCCTGGGGAATTCTACCAAACTTTCAAAGAAGAAATAACACCAATTCTCCTGAAGCTGTTCCAAAAAATTGAAGCAGAAGGAAAACTTCCAGACTCTTTTTATGAAGCCAGCATTACCCTGATCCCCAAACCAGGCAAAGACCCTACCAAAAAGGAGAATTTCAGACCAATATCACTGATGAATATGGATGCAAAGATTTTCAACAAGATCCTAGCAAACAGGATCCAGCAGCACATTCAAAAGATTATCCACCATGACCAGGTGGGATTCATCCCTGGGTTGCAAGGTTGGTTCAACATTCGCAAATCAATCAGTGTGATAGGACACATCAATAAGAGAAGAGAGAAGAACCACATGGTCCTCTCAATTGATGCAGAAAAAGCATTTGACAAAATCCAGCATCCGTTCCTGATGAAAACGCTTCAAAGTATAGGGATAGAGGGAACATTCCTGAACTTCATAAAATCTATCTATGAAAGACCCACAGCAAATATGATCCTCAATGGGAAAAAGCTTGCAGCCTTCCCGTTGAGATCAGGAACACGACAAAGATGCCCACTCTCACCACTCTTGTTCAACATAGCATTAGAAGTTCTAGCAACGGCAATCAGACAACAAAGAGAAATAAAAGGTATCCAAATTGGCAAGGAAGAAGTCAAACTCTCTCTCTTCGCAGATGACATGATTCTTTATATGGAAAACCCCAAAGACTCCACCCCCAAACTACTAGAACTCATACAGCAATTCAGTAACGTGGCAGGATACAAAGTCAATGTACAGAAATCAGTGGCTTTCTTATACACTAACAATGAAAATACAGAAAGGGAAATTAGAGAGTCGATTCCATTTACTATAGCACCAAGAACCATAAGATACCTGGGAATAAACCTAACCAAAGAGGTAAAGGACCTGTACTCGAGGAACTACAGAACACTCATGAAAGAAATTGAAGAAGACACAAAAAGGTGGAAGACCGTTCCATGCTCTTGGATTGGAAGAATAAACATTGTTAAAATGTCTATACTGCCTAGCGCAATCTGTACTTTTAATGCCATTCCAATCAAAATTCCACCAGTATTTTTCAAAGAGCTGGAGCGAATAATCCTAAAATTTGTATGGAATCAGAAGAGACCCCGAATTGCTAAGGAAATGTTGAAAAGCAAAAACAAAACTGGCGGCATCATGTTACCCGATTTCAAGCTTTACTACAAAGCTGTGATCACCAAGACAGCGTGGTACTGGCATAAAAACAGACACATAGACCAGTGGAACAGAGCGGAGAGCCCAGATATGGACCCTCAACTCTATGGTCAAATAATCTTCGACAAAACAGGAAAAAATATACAATGGAAAAAAGACAGTCTCTTCAATAAATGGTGCTGGGAAAACTGGACAGCGATATGTAGAAGAATGAAACTTGACCATTCTCTTACACCGTACACAAAGATAAACTCGAAATGGATAAAAGACCTCAACGTGAGACAGGAATCCATCAGAATCCTAGAGGAGAACATAGGCGGTAACCTCTTCGATATCAGCCACAGCAACTTCTTTCAAGATATGTCTCCAAAGGCCAAGGAAACAAAAGCGAAAATGAACTTTTGGGACTTCATCAAGATCAAAAGCTTCTGCACAGCAAAGGAAACAGTCAACAAAACAGAGAGGCAAGCCACGGAATGGGAGAAGATATTTGCAAATGACAGTACAGACAAAAGGTTGATATCCAGCATCTATAAAGAACTTCTCAAACTCAACACACACAAAACAGATAATCATATCGAAAAATGGGCAGAAGATATGAACAGACACTTCTCCAATGAAGACATACAAATGGCTATCAGACACATGAAAAAATGTTCATCATCACTAGCCATCAGGGAGATTCAAATGAAAACAACATTGAGATACCACCTGACACCAGTTAGAATGGCCAAAATTAGCAAGATAGGAAACAACGTGTGTTGGAGAGGATGTGGAGAAAGGGGAACCCTCTTACACTGTTGGTGGGAATGCAAGTTAGTGCAGCCACTTGGGAGAACAGTGTGGAGACTCCTGAAGAAATTAAGAATAGAGCTTCCCTATGACCCTGCAATTGCACTGCTGGGTATTTACCCCAAAGATACAGATGTAGTGAAAAGAAGGGCCATCTGTACCCCAATGTTTATTGCAGCAATGGCTACGGTCGCCAAACTGTGGAAAGAACCAAGATGCCCTTCAACGGATGAATGGATAAGGAAGATGTGGTACATATACACAATGGAGTATTATGCCTCCATCAGAAAGGATGAATACCCAACTTTTGTCGCAACATGGACAGGACTGGAAGAAATTATGCTGAGCGAAATAAGTCAAGCAGAGAGAGTCAAGTATCATATGGTTTCACTTATTTGTGGAGCATAACAAATAACATGGAGGACATGGGGAGATGGAGAGGCGAGGTAGTTGAGGGAAACTGGAAAGGGAGATGAACCATGAGAGACTATGGACTCTGAAAAACAACCAGAGGGTTTTGAAGGGGCGGGGGGGGGGGGGGGAGGGGAGTGGGAGGTTGAGGAACCAGGTGGTGGGTAATAGGGAGGGCACGTACTGCATGGAGCACTGGGTGTGATGCCAAAACAATGAACACTGTTATGCTGTAAATAAACAAATAAACGAATTAAAAAAATGCAGTAAGATTCTGCAGTTATAAATCAGGTTGACATTTGACATATGATGCCATAGGGTAGCCTGGTCCAAACCACTTCTAGGTCGTACATATGAACTATGTTAATGACCAAAGAATTTCAGTGCAATTTACATGTCATATTAACCATTCCATGAAAAAATTTAAAGGTGGATTGAGTTTGGCAAATGAATTTGTTTTTTCAAGTGTTTCCTTTCTTGTTGGAAAGAAATGATGCAAAAGGAAAGGCAAGTACACACAAAAAATTCTCTTATGCCTCCTTGTTTCATAAGGATTTGATTAGTCTAGAAGAAGATGGTCTAGAAGTAGAGGAAGGTAATGGTTTCGAATGCATTTTCTAGTATTTTTATGGCGAGATTACAATTACTTATTTACTATCACTTTATTCTCTAGTACAAAGCAGTTAAATCCAGAAGTTTTCTTACAGTTTTGCTTATCACAAATTGTTTCTTTAAACAAACACCGATTTTTGTATTAAATATTTCTTGTGTACTTAATATATGTTAGCTAATCTTACTGATTAATCTCAAAATTTTAAAAAAGATTTATGTATTTTCAGAGAGTGTGCGCGTATGTACACGCGAGTCCAGGGAGGACAGAAAGAGAGGGAGAAAAGCCTCAAGCAGACTCCCTGCTGAGTGTAGAGCTCCTCCTTGGACTGGATCCATAGGCCTTCGGATCATGACCTCAGCTGAAACCAAGAATCCCTAGCTTGACCTACTGAGCCACCCAGGAGTCCCTGTCTTGTAGTTAAGCTATTTGATATTTCCTCATAAAACAGGGCATCATGTAATAGAGGATAATGATAAAGTTTTAAGAATTAGAGAAGAAGATATTGGAGTAAGGAAAGCAGAAAGCACTGAATGTTTAGTGTGGGCCTAACACATTAAGAAAAGAAAAACAAAGGCAATAGGATATCAAACTTTGTCAGTTACTGTAAATTAGAAAAGAGGAGTCAAAGATGCCAGAGAAAAGAACGAGTGTATAGGGTCACGATTATGTGAAAAAGAATAGCTTAGGAAGCTTTATTGAACAGAAGTTATTACCCACGGTATACTGGCATTTTTGTGCATGGTATGATTTTGAGCATAGGATATTTGCTATGTTTAATAATCCTGGAGCTGTGCACACAGGCTAATGGAAAAAAATAACCACCTTATTTGATATGAATCCTGTAAGTGCAGAGTCAACCTGCAGTGAGAACAAAGATAAGGATCAGCTAATCGTTAAATGCTAAGAGAAAAATGCCTCGCCCAGGCTAGCTTTTGAATATTTAATGTGTTGCAGACTATGGAAAGTTTAAGCAAGGCCTTTCCTTAGAGGCTCCTCTGTTAAAGTGTGGTCAGAAGAATGTTACCTAGCAAGAAGATGGCACTTGAAGAGTAAACTGAGATCCTCTGTGGAGGGCCCTGGATGTGTGAAAGATAGGTTGCACTACTCTAATCGCTTAGTTGGAATGTTTCTGACTAGATTTTTAAAATTTCTCCTTGGTGAGATAAATATTTACCCTCATAGCAAACTCAATCTTTAATGTATGCAAATTTATATTTGGAGGGAAGGTAGTGATGATACATGTGCTGGAGGATGTCTAGATGGGATAGAAATGGTTTACTGGGGCAAAGGTGTTTCTGAGTAGAGTGAGCCATAGATGAGAGTTACTTCCCATAAATGAACAATGTGTTTTTATGACCAGCTTGTACTTGTCAATATTGACTCAACTTCCACACAGCTCCATGATGCTGAAGCAGAACTGGATCTAGCAAAATGTGGCAACTTTGTGAATTCATCCTCTGCCATCTACTTGATTCTTCCCATCTTCCCTACCTGTTGTGATCTCTTTTATCTATTCTGTGGGAAGACAACCTTGATTTTCAAATTCTCACTTCATCTTGAATCTTTGTCTGTCTGATACCTTAAGAAAAAGCATTTGTGTTTTATCATCATGTATTTGTATCCTTTTTTTTTTTTTTCTTTCTGTATTGGTTGACTCAGGACTATTTCAATTGCCATATCTGCCTTGTCAATATCAAGATGTCATTTCAAAACATGTGAATATTATTAGGATATATAAAACCCAATACAGATTGTGCAACATGATTTTTTAAGGTCTATAGTATGATGATTTCATGTATGTACATCTTATGAAATGAATACCACACTTAAGTTAATTCACACATGGATCTCCTCATAGTTTTCCTTATTTGTGTGTCTGTGTGTGGGGGGGGGTGGAGAACCCTTAAGATCTATTCTCTTAACAAATTTCAAGGATGTAAGATAGTATTTTTAACCTTAATCCCACTGCAACACAGTAGACCCCAGAACTTATCACATAACCAAAAGTTTACATCCTTTGACTATATGATTTTTTTCATATACAATTTGCCAGTCGTGACTTAATAAAACTGGGAAAATGTTAAATAAATAAGTAAATAAAAAGACAAGGAGAATTTTAAAAATATAGAAATGTTGTTGTTTAAAGGACCGTAGATTATGTATGTTAGCTTCTACGATGCTGGTAAGTAGGAACAATTAAGAAGTTTCTACCCATAGTATCATCCAGTGTATTCATTCCCAGCATATTACTGTTCCCAAAGGGGAAGATTTTTCAGTATAATATCCCACCTCAAACTATTTTTCATACAAAATGTGATTTGTCACCTTAACACCAGCAAATACCTTGAGAAGAACAAACTCCTTACACAGATACATAGAGCTCTGGGGTTAAGAAAACATGCAGGATGGCACATACAAAGAGCCAATATCTTTCAGTACCTTAGTGAAAATCAGTACATAAATCCTAGCGGTATGGCAAAAGATGCTTATTGCTAACAAGAAAACCGGAATGGATTTAATTCTTCTATCTTATACCATAGAAGTTGAAGAGAGATATATTACTTAAGCAAGAGACATAAAATATTTCATTCAAGACCACCCAGCTGGTAATTTGATTGAGCTAAGGTATGAAGCTAGGTATCTTTACTAACCATATTCAAAAATTTATTTCGAAGGAAGACAATTTGGCAGAAAATGGTGAGGGTATAAGAGAATATCAAGAGAAGCAGAATGAAGAGGGGTGCAAACCACTCTGTGGCAGAGTTTTGTCTTACCCATATGTTGTAGAGTTCTTTCTGGTTTCTAATGAGGAGGGGGGGAAAGGGGATAATATAATCTTGCTACTGTTTTCATTGTGTATGTTTGAAACTAAGTCATTTCATTGTTTTACAGAATCATGATTAATGATCTAGATAATTATTGTTCTTTACTAAAAGCTTAAACCATCTCCATCTTTTATCTTTAAGAAATGTCTGCTGAATAAGATGGAATGAGGGAGTCCACCTGACAGTCATGACTAGCTGTGTGCTGTGGGAAATACCAGGTAAGTAACTCTTCTCCAAAATGCTGCTTTAATAAGCTTTTTTTTTTTTCTTGTTACTATCTGCTACGTATTACATAGTCATGAACTTTTAGATGATTTTCTTTCCCAAAAGTTCTCTGGTAAGTAGATATTAGAAATTAGAAAACATTTCCCCATAGTAGTAATGTCATTAAGAGAATTCATGTTTTCAAACCAACTCCCAAATCATTACTTACTCTAAAGCGTAGTAATAAAACATAATAGAAAACAACTCTCAGGCAATATTCTGAATTAGACAAAACAGAAAACAAAATCTAGTAAGAAGCAATTTATCTCGATGCTGATATGCAATGATTAGCATGACCCTAATGAAAAGAAAAGAAGAAAGTAGAAGAAAACATTTTTACATTTACAGAAGGAGACTTTGGGCATTTTTTTTCCATTTTATTTATTTTTTCAGCGTAACAGTATTCATTCTTTTTGCACAACACCCAGTGCTCCATGCAAAACGTGCCCTCCCCATTACCCACCACCTGTTCCCCCAACCTCCCACCCTTGACCCTTCAAAACCCTCAGGTTGCCCCAACCTCCCACCCCTGACCCTTGAAAACCCTCAGGTTGTTTTTCAGAGTCCATAGTCTCTTATGGTTCGCCTCCCCTCCCCAATGTCCATAGCCCGCTCCCCCTCTCCCAATCCCACCTCCCCCCAGGAACCCCCAGTTTGTTTTGTGAGATTAAGAGTCATTTATGGTTTGTCTCCCTCCCAATCCCATCTTGTTTCATTTATTCTTCTCCTATCCCCCTACCCCCCCATACTAGAGCGTATCATGCTTAGTGAAATAAGTCAATCGGAGAAAGACAACTATCATATGATCTCCCTGATATGAGGACTTTGGGCATTTTTAAAGGCTTTAATGTGTTGTTGTTGTTCTTGTTCTTGTTAATTATTTCCTTTTATTGATTCACGTTTTAAAATTTTGAGAACATTATCTGCTCATTTTATGTTGTGTTGTTGTAGGAGGAATTTCATAGAATTTTTTTGACTGTTCTGGCATGATTGAGATTATCAAGGGATCCATATTAATGCCCTCAAAGTAGAGATAACATCTGTAACTGAATCACAGAGAAGAGTGAGCTGAAAAATATTCTTACATTTTGTAACAAATAGTGATCGTATTTTTATACTAGCCATTTTCTTCTTATCTGCTCCTAAATCTTTACTAATTAGAATGGCAAGTCAATTGTGGGAAGGGTAAACAATACAACAGCAACTATTAAACTCTGAAGTTTAGCAACAGGAAACTGAACTGTAAATTGCTCTTGATCTCTCAGGTTGCTGGTATAACGTATTTCAGTGAACAAACACTAAGTATCAACAAAGCATTTGCAAATTAGACTCTTAAAGATTTAAAAAACTGATTATCATATTTCTAACGACTAATATTCCAAGGAGTGTTCTATAGAGTTCTGTGGCCAAAACACCTTTCCATGAGTCATATCACTCTTCCATGGAATTTTGGAAAATTTTGAAGGTTTTGTTTTGTTTTCTCATACATCAGACAAATGCCAGTAAAGAGAAGAAGACGTGCCCACTTCCAACTGACAGAATTATGATGGGCCTTCGGAAATAGAATTCTGGCAATAGTGAGGGAAATCTAAAACTCCTCACTCATCAACAGAACCTAGGAAGGGGACCACTGGGAAACACAGGCTAGAATGGGAAGAATCCTAAGAGGAAGGAGCTTGAGAAAGGATGCTTTACGTTTAAAGCCAGGAGTGTCAAGACCTATGTTTACTCCATAGCTTTGCATGTATGCATGAAACTGACTTGAATCGTCATAGAAAGGGCTTTGAACATTGAAATATAGCTTAAAAGTCAATGTTCTGATTTCAGACATGGAATTATAAAACAAGGATGGGCCAAGATAGTACTGCAAAGGTAAACTAAATAGACATCAGAAGCAAAGCCAGCAGAAATAGGTAAAGACAATTTGTCTTAACCTAACCTGATAACTGCCTGCTAAAACAACAAAAATCAATATTATCTAGAAGTTGCAAACAAGACCCAGAATCACATAACGTTTCAAATGACAAAGATGCATACCAAAATATTTTAATACACACAGAAAAAGGAAAAACCTAAATGATTTTCAACTGAAAAGGTAATCAATGAATGCCAATCTCAACAGATCAAATGTTGGAATTATAATGTAAAAGCTGAAAAAAAGTTTTAAAAGACAGAATTTTAGGAACCAGTAGAACAATATCAAAAATTCTAATATTCATGTGATAGGAATCCGAGAAGGAGAAGACAGACTGCAGCAGACAAAAACAAGTTAATATTTGAAAAAGTCCCAAATTTAGTTAAAAATAAAAAGGTACATATTCGAAAACACAGCCAACCCCAAATGTGATCAAGTTAAAGAAATCCAAACCAAGTAACATCATAATCAAATATCTGAAACCAAAAATAAAGAAAAAAATCTTGTTAGCATTCAGATAAAAGCAACTCATTACATATAGGGAAACTGCTTAGAATAATTTAGCAGATTTTGATCAAAAGCCACTGAGTTAAGAAAACAGTGGAAAAACATTTTTTCAAGTACTGTAACAAAAGAATCATAGTCTTGAATCTTGTATTCAGTAAAATATCCTTCAGAAGTATAGGTAAAATAAAGCACCTCAAATGAAGGAAAAATCGTGTTTATATTAATATTTTAAAAGAAATGCTGGGGCGCCTGGGTGGCTCAGTGGGTTAAAGCCTCTGCCTTGGTCTCAGGTCATGATCCCAGGGTCCTGGGATGGAGCCCTGCATCTGGCTCTCTGCTCAGCAGGGAGCCTGCTTCCCCCTTCTCTCTCTGCCTGCCTCTCTGCCTACTTGTGATCTCTGTCTGTCAAATAAATAAATAAAACTTAAAAATAAAATAAAATAAAAGCTAAGGGGATGTCCTCATGTAGATGGAAGTTGATAGCAGAGGACATCCTGGAATGCCAGGAATGAATTAAAAAAAAAGCCATCGATTTTAAATTACTGGGTGAATAAATTATTTCTCAACGCTAAAATTTGTAAAAAAAAATCGATCTGTTGAAGACAAAATGATATCATCTGATGGGATTTTCAATGTACATAGCTGTAATAGATCTGAAAAGTGCACTGTAATGGGAATAGATACAGGGACCTCTATCTTGGAAAATTTGTATGTTTTATTTGAAGTAATGAAATATTGATTTTGAGTAGGATATATAATGTTTAAAGGAGTATTAAATCTCCTAAAACAGCAACAAAGACATTTTAACAATACATACTCAAAGTATTAAAGGATAAATTAAAATGGAATTCTGAAAAAATATACAGTATTTCAAAACAATAGAAGTGGACACAGTAGTGGAAATAGGAACAAATTCCAAACAAGATGATGATAATATTAATATTAATAATAACCATATTAATTATTACATTAAGTGTTCTAGACAAAAGAATGGTCTAAACATTTAATACGTCAGAGATTGTCATACTGGAAGTCAATAATTTAAGTGTCACTTAAACCAAATAAATTCAGACAGTTAAATGAAAGGAAATAAGTAGGAAAAGAACAAATAAGTAAAATTGTAAAAAGAAAAATGATAGATAAAATAGTGAAAAATACAGCTTTTCAAAATGATCAATTAAATTGAAAAACCTGAAGCAATATTGATTAAATAAATAAATAAAGAGTTAACAAAATCAATATCTAAACTAAAAAAGGGGTTATCACTAATGAACCTATAGACCTTAAGAAGCTAATAAAAATAATGGGGTGAGTGGTGCCTGGGTGGCTCAGTGGGTTAAAGCCTCTGCCTTTGGCTCAGGTCATGATCCCAGTGTCCTGGGATCCAGCCCAGCATGGGGCTCTCTGCTCAGCAGGGAGCCCGCATCCTCCTCTCTCTGCCTGCCTCTCTGCCTACTTGTGGTCTCTGTCTGTCAAATAAATAAATAAAATCTTAAAAAAAAAAAAAAAAATGGGATGATTTAACAAATGTATAAATATAGTAAAAGAAATATAAGGCATTTAGATTGGAAAGGACAATATTAAATTATCCCTATTGACACATAACATAATTATCTATGCAGAAAATCCCATGACTCTGCAAAAAAGCTCTTTAAACTAATGAGTTAATTTAACAAGATAAATATATAAATATCAACCATATTTTTATATAGTAACAATAAAATGTTGGAACCAGTATTTAAAATATCAGTACCACTGATAATAACTCCAGGGAAAATGAAATACTTAGATATAACCTAATAAAATGTGTGTGGTACCCATGTGGCAAAAACTATAAAATGTTGATGAGAAATCAAATATGACATAAATAAAGAGATGTCATATGTTCATGGGTAGGAAGATTTATATAATTAAGATTTTAATTCTTCCTAGTTGGATCTTTGGATTTAATACAATCCAAATTAAAGAACAAAAAAGCGGAAAGGCTAATGTAGATACTGACGAACTCTTTGCAAAATTTATATAAAAATGCAAAATGTATAGGGATGTCTGGGTGGCTCAGTCAATCAAACATCTGACTCTTGATTTTTGCCTCAGGTCATGATCTCAGGCTAGTGAGATCTAGCCCTGTATCAGGCTCTGTGCTGGGCATATAGCCTGCTTAGGATTCTTTCTTCTCCCCATGCCCCTTCCCTGCTCTGAAAAATAATAATAATGAAAAAATAAAATAAAGGAGTTGTCATTTTTTTAAAAAGAGCAAAATGGATAGCCAAAAATGAGTGAAACAATAATGAGTAGCTAAGAATTCTGGAAAATATATCAATTTGGAGGACTCACACCACCTGATTTCAAAATTTATTATAAAGCTGAAGTGGCTATGATAGGGTGATGTTAGCTAAAGAATAGACATGCAGGTCAACGAAACAGAATATAAAATCCAGACATGTACCTGCACAAACATATCAGCTGATTCTCGGCAAAAGTACAATAGTAAATCAATAGCAAAGAGGCAGTCTTTTCAACAAAGAGTTTTGGAATGAGTAGACATGCACATTCAATAAAAGGAATGTCAACCTATACCTCACAATGCATAGAAAAACTAAAACAGTTCATAAAGCAAACATAAAACGCAAAACTACAGACTCTTTAAAGAAAGCCTAGGAGAAAATCTTTATGACCTCATTTCAGACAAAGTCCTCTCAGATACCACACAAAAAGCAGACCCATAAACCACAAGTAAAATCTACAAACTAAACTACATCAAAATTAAAATATTTTACTCTATAAAGAACACTTTGCTCTTTACTCTCTTTCTCGGTAAAGAGAATTAAAAAGCAAGCCACAAACAGGGAGTTTCTGCAAATTACGTATCAGACAGAAGATTTATATCCAGAATATATGAAGAATGCTCAAAGTAAGTACACTTGATTATCATTATTTATGTTAGTACTGTCTGTGGAGCCATCACACACACTGAATTACTGAACAGAGAACATTCTTCCTAGGGGATATATAGGGCTACGTTGCTAAGGAGTCTCTGATTGAAACATTTTCATTAGCTAATCAATACATAACCTTGCTTTATGTGTTTCTGTTTTAAGACACCTTATTTAATGTACAAGGTTAATAATTAAAATTGAAATAATAGCCAACAGCACTATATAACTCATAGCTGGACAAAGCTTACCTAGCTTATGTATTTTCTCTGTAAGGCACACTGTATCTTTCTTACACTCATGAACATTACACATCATTTCAGCATTACATTTGAAAGTCATTTTAATCAATGAAATCAAAAACAAAACACACAAAAAAGTGTGAAGAGCATTGCATTATACAGTCTGTCAAAAGTAAACTTGAGTGTGAGAGCCAAAACACACTCTTGTGTGTGGTAGTACCTCTTGAGTGTGAGGTAGAGGGTGACTGTTTGACCTCACCTGGGAACACGCATCTTGAGTGACTCAAATTGTTCACTGTTCTGCAAACATGAATGTATGCAAATCCTATTGAGTATTGATTTCAGTTTCTAATACGCTTACGCAAGTATGAAAATTTGCAAATGTAGAATCTGTGAATAATGAATATTGACTGTAAAATAACAAACCAATAAAAATATTGGTAAAAGTTTTATGCAGACACTTCACCAAAAATATATATACAAAGAGCAAAGCACATGAAAGATGTTCAACGCTCTTAGTCATCTGAAAGAATCAAAATTAAGTTCGAAATTACACACCATCACACAACAACTAAAAAATCTAAAATTTACATTTAGGGTCAATACTGTAATTACCACTACACACACACACACACACACACAAAACACAACCCAGAAATTTTAACATGCATCTTCTCAGAAACAATCTGTATCAAAAGGGTTTCACCAAGGCATAAGGATGGCTGGAAGAGTTCATAGATCTAACTACTTTACAAATTTATGTAATTTGGGGGTCACTGTGCTCTTATATTCCCTAGAGCAGAGTAAAATCTTACTCTTCTTCCCCATCTCTACACCAGTATCTGGTCCAGCAAAAAATACAGCCAGGCAAAGTTTAGAGATCAATATTCTAGTTAGCTCTTTCTTGCTTCCTATCATCTGAAAGTTTCTGTGGGGCTGGACACAGGGAGAGGTGGCACTTCTTTTCACCACTTTTGAATCCCTGAGTCTTGAAGAGCCAGAGCGAAGGGAAGAAAAGGAAACCAGCAGCCACTTGCCAGAAGCCTTCTTTTTTTTTTTTAATTCCAGGGCTTGGGTTAGTTAGTTCGTTAGAGCTGGGGCTGAGTAGCGATAAAAAGGGTTAAACTAACGATTGAAAGGAATTTCTGGGATACATGAACAAAGTCATGGAAATTCGAGTGGAAAATGGCACAAACTGCTCTGCATTCATCAGCTGTTCTTTGCTGCAAAGCAGAGGAGGCCAACGAGATTGCTTTCTTTTTTAAGATTCTTTTTAAATTTATTTATTTGACAGAGATCACAAGCAGGCAGAGAGGCAGGCAGAGAGAGAGGAGGAAGCAGGTTTGGGGCCAGTCACTTAAGTTCCCCGGGTCTAGTTTTCCTGGATGTAATGACTGGATAAAATGATCTCTAAGGTCCATTCTAAAGCAATTTGTCCATGGAGGAAAAACAGTACCCAGGGCAATTCAAAGAATTCTAGCTCTTCTGGGCTAGCTACAACTATAATCACTATGAATGTGGATTGAACATTAGTTTATTTTATAAAAATGTTCCTTATTTATTTCCCAATAGCCTATAGGCTTTAAGTAGAAAGCACAGTGCTGCTCAACAAACCCTACGCACAAGAAACATTCAGAAAACAACACCAAGGGTCATCACAAACTGCTAAAAGCCAGAGATAAAGAGAAATCTTAGAAGCAACTAAGACACACTTTGTAGACAAAGAATAAAGGGGGTGGGGGATGGCAGCAGATCACTTATCTGAAATAATGAAACCCAGAAAACAAGGGAACACCACCTTTAAGGTACGGAAAGAAAGAAACTGAACCCATAATTCTATACCCACTGAAAACATCTTTCAAAACAAGGACAGAAACTGGAAGCCTCATACACCATTGGCAATATGAAATGGTGCAGCCACTTTGGATTTGTCCCAGCGATTCCAAGCCTAAGCCTAAATCCCAGAGAAATTAAAACATGGATCCATACAAAAACGTGTACACTAATGTTCATGGCAGCATTATTCATTCGTATCCAAAAGGTGGTTTACCTATACAACGGAATATTATCTGGTTATTTACAGGAGCAGGTCCTGATACATGCTACAACATACATGTTTCCAAGGTGAGCCTTAGAAACATGATGGTAGGGGCGCCTGGGTGGCTCGGTTGTTTAAGCCTCTGCTTTGGCTTGGGTTATGATCTCAGGGTCCTGGGATCGAGCCCCGCATCGGGCTCTCTGCTCAGTGGGGAGCCTGTTTCTCCCTCTCTCTCTCTGCCTGCCTCTCTGCCTACTTGTGACCTCTCTCTCTCTCGGTCAAATAAATAAATAAAATATTAAAAAAAAAGAAACATGATGGTAGTGAAAGGACCCAGTCACAAGAGACCACATGTCATCTGATTCCATTTATGCAGAATACCCAGAACCCCGAATCTTTAGAGAGAGAGTTTATCAGGGGTTCCCTAGGACTGGGGATGGCTGCGTGCACTGGGAGTGGGGGCACCCTGAAGGGTGACAGGGAAAAACAAGGGGATTCCTTTGGAGGGTGATGAAATGAGGCCACAGTTCATAATTCTGCCAATATACTCAAGACCAATGAACTGCACACTTTAAATAGATGAACTGTATTATATATGCGTTGTATCCTCACAAAGCTAGACATTTAGACCATTCAGCTGTTATCAGAACATTTAGACATTTAGCTGTTATCAGAAAAAGGCAAAATAAAAACTGAGAAATAAAAAACAAAAGAATCACTCACCGGCAGATCCAAACTATAAGGATGTTACAAGAAGTCCTTCAGGCAGAAGAAAACATTACCCCATGGAAATCTGGCTCTACACAAAGGAATGAAGAGCACCAGAACTGATAGGTATGTGGAAAAATAGAAAAGATTTCTTCTTTTATATTTTGCAACCTCTTTAGAAGATAAGTGACTATATACAAATTCTCTAATGAAGGATTACAATAGCGCTAACACCAGAAAGACTAGGTCCAGGAAAGTGGCAGCATACCTGTACTCATATACTACAGATGACCCTTGAAAAACACGGTTTGAACTATGTGGGTCCAATTACAAGTGGATTTCCTTTTAAAAAATACATGGTACGAAAAATATTGTAAGTGTATTTTCTCTTCCTTATGATTTTCTTAGTATTTCCTTTTCTCACTTACTTCACCGCAGTATACACTGTATAATATATACAGCATACATAATATGTTAACTGACTGCTTCTGTTCTTGGTAAGTGTTCCTGTAAACAGTAGGCTGGAAGTATGTAAGTTCTGGGGGACTCATAAGTTATATTTGGATTTCAACTCTATATGGGGCCAGCACCCCTAATCCCCAAGTTGTTCAGTGGACAACTGGATATGGAAAGAAGTGTGTCTTTTGAAGATAATCTTAGATATATACTAAAGATGTATACTAAACAACTAAAACCAGAGAGTTACGGCTAAGAAGAAATGATGTAAACTGAATTAAAACAACAACAACAACAAAAACTCCACTAAGCCAAAGACAGTAGAAGGAAAGAGGAAAGAGGATGGGTGGGAAAGACAGATTTAAAATGAATCATATCAATAATCATAATAACTGAACATGGACTTTTTAAAAGGGCAAAGACTATAATATTTACAAAAAAGAAACCCGATTAAAGGGCAAAGACTATAATATTTACAAAAAAGAAACCTGATTATATCTGCATATAAGAAATCCACATCAAATAAAAAGACAAATATGGATAACAGTAGGTCATGTTAACCCTATTCACTTACTCAATCTACTTAATACACAAGAAAGTAGTAGCAGAGCAAAAAAAAATACGTGACAAAGTTGATTTCATAATGACAAAGGGCTCTATTCCTCAAGACATAATTCTAGATGCTTAATCCATCTAATAAGCAAAAGAATTAAATCAGAAGTAAAAAGCAGCAAGATAGCTGGAAAATCCTCACATATTTGGAAATGAAGCAACAATTCAAAACAAAGCGTCAGCCAAAAGAGAAAGGGACGATCAGAAAATAGCTTGAGCCAAACGAAAATGAAATACATTATCAAATTTTATGGACTGTAACTAAAGTAATACTTGAGAAGTTAATTTATAGCATCAAATGCCTATACATGAAAAAAAAAGTCCTCAAATCAATGACCACACTGATACTTTAGGAAACTAGGAATAGAAGAGCAAATGACACTCAAAATAAGCAAAAGAAAGACCAGATCTGAAATCAAGACAAAACAAGATAAACAAAGAAGAAAAAAAAATCAAAATCTTGTTCAGAAAAATAAAATCAGAAAGACACAAATCATCAATAAGGAATAAGAAAGGGGACATCTCAATAGCTGCTACAGGAATTAAAATCAATGTACAAGAATGTACAAGACAGCTGCTACAGGTACCAAAAAGGATGATACAGGAATATTATCAACACCTTTCCTTCAATAAAATGGGCAAATTCCAACATTTCTTGAAAGGCACAAAGTGCCACAACTCATTCAAGAGGAAACAAATCATCTAAATATCCCTATACTCTTACAGAAATTTAATTTGTAGTTAAAATTTCCATAAGGAAAACTCTAGGCCCAGATGGCTTCACTGGTGAATTCTAACAAACGCTTCAAAAGAAATAATACCAATTCTATCCAAACTCTTCCCATAAAATGAGGAGAAGAAAAATGATGCGTCCCCAACTTATTCTAGGAGAGCCCCATCAGTCTAAATACAAAACCAAGTACACTGCCAGAAAGCTAAACCAATCTGACAGAGAGAGACAGAGATAAGGAGAGAGCAGGAGAGCTGAAGAGAGTTGGAGAAGCAAGCTCCCTGCGTCAGGACTCATGACCTGAGCTCAAGGCAGACACTTAACAGAGTCACCCAGGCATCCCAGATGCAAATACTCTTTAAAAAGAAAATAATCTAACTCAGATTACTGCCAAGAGAATACATAGTGGGATTTTTCCCAGGAGTGAAAGGCTGGTTTAGAATTCCAAAAATCAACCAATGCGATTCAGCTTTAAATATGAAAAACTGTATGACTGTCTTAAAAGATGCAGGAGAGGAAAAAAATGCAGGAGATGCAAAACAGGAAAATGTACTTGACAAATCCAACATCTATTCCTTAATTAAGAACTCTTAGCAAACTAGAAGAGAACTTCCTCAACCTACCAAAAACGACAGCTCATACCATACTTCATGATAAAAGACTCAGTGCTTTACTCCATTAAAACCCAAGAACAATGCAAGGATGTGAGCTCTTCACTACTTTCATTCAACACTGTTCTGAAGAGTTAAACCATGCAGTAGGTAAGAAGAGAAAAATAAAAGGCATCCAAATTGGAAAAGTAAAACTGTCTTAACTCACAGATAAGATCATCTATGGAAAAAAAAAAACTGCAAAATCCTCAGAAAGCTACTAGAATAGGTAACTTTAGCAAAAATGTAGTATAAGACATACGAAAGTAACTATTTGTAAGAATCAGCTAAGAACAACCAGAAATGGAAATCCTTAAAGTAGAAATGTTTGTAGAGCATCAAAAATGTGAAACACTTCGTGATGAATTTGACACAAGATATGCACAATTGGTACATTAAAACCCACAAAACACTGCTGAGAGAAGACCCAACCAAAGAGGAGGCCTAAAGAGGAGATGCCATTTTCAGGGATTTGAACACTGAACTAATCTGGTCAAGCAGTGTCAGTTTTCTACAAATTCAATGAATTCCAATAAAAAGCCATGCAGGCTTTTTTGTAAAAATTGACAAGGTGGGGTGCCTGGGTGGCTCAGTGGGTTAAAGCCTCTGCTTTCAGCTCGGGTCATGATCCCAGGGTCATGGGATCGAGCCCCGCATCGGGCTCTCTGCTCAGCGGGGAACCTGCTTCCTCCTCTCTCTTTCTGCTTGCTTCTCCGCCTACATGTGATCTCCATCTGTCAAATAAATAAATAAAAAATCTTAAAAAAAAGAAAAAGAAATTGAAAAGGTGGGGACGCCTGGGTGGTCAGTCATGGAAGCATGTGCCTTCAGCTCAGGTCATGGATATCAGGGTCCTAGGACTGGGTCCTGCACTGGGCTCCTTGCTCAGTGGAGAGCCTGCTTCTCCCTCTGCCTGCCTCTCTCGGACAAATAAATAAAAATCGTTTAAAAAATTTAAAAATTGACAGGGTAATTCTAAAACTTATATGCAAATACAAAGGATCTAGTAGAAGAGGCAAATTGACTTTGAAAATGAACAACATTAGTAGTCTTATACCCCCTGATTTCAAGACCTTAAAAAACAAGACTAAGACAGTATAGTACCAGTGTAAAGACAAAACAGACTGACGGAACAAGAGAGAGTCCAGAAACAGCATCAAATACACAGTCCAGTGATTTCACCAAGATGCCAAGGCAATTCAATGAACAAAGAATAATCTTTCCGATAAACGATGCCAGAATAACAGGATGGCCATATGTTTAAAACACACACACACACACACACACACACACACACACAACAAAGAAAAAACCCCAAACCCCCAAACCAGCTTACCTCACCCTTACCAATCTGTATACAAGTATCACTTCAAAACAGACTATATACCCTAATATGAGTTAAAACTGTAAAACTCCTACTAGAAAAAATCTGAGAAAATTTTGGTGATGTTGGGTTTGGCAAAGATTTTTTAAAATGACATAAAAAATAAAAGTTATAAAAGAAAACAAACAAGATTTCATCTAGTGTTCTTCAACAGACTTTTAAAACATACATCTGGGTAATAGGGAGGGCACGTATTGCATGGAGCACCGGGTGTGGTGCAAAAACAATGAAAAGAAATAAATAAAAAGTGTTACACTGAAAAGAAAGAAATAAAAAGTAAGAAAACAAACCAAACATCTGGGTGCCCCTGGGTGACTCAGTGGGTTAAAATCTCTGCCTTCTGCTCAGGTCAGGATCCCAGGGTTCTGGGATGGAGTCCTGCATCAGGCTCTCTGCTCAGCAGGAAGCCGGCTCCCCCCTCCTCCCGCCTGCCTCTCTGGCCTACTTGTGATCTCTGTCGGTCAAATAAATAAATACAATCTTTAAAAAAATAAAACTTACATCTGAACCTAAAATAAAGAACTCTCATAATTCATTAAGTCAACCAAACTTAAAAATGGGTAAAAGATATTTTAAAAACTTTAAAAAGATGGCAAATAAGCATTTGAAAATACCAATCTTTTTTACTTATTAGGAAAATACAAAACCACAATGAGATACCATCAGACACCCTCTATTTGCCTAAAAATTAAAAAGGCTATACAACAAGCCTGGCAAAAAGGTAGAACAACTGAACTCACACACTGCTTTGGCAATTTAACACACACAACCACTATAAAAAAATAAAATAAAGAAAGAAAGAGAGAGAGAAAGAGTGTGGCATTTTGCTAAAAAGTTAAAACACCAGTGATTTCACTGCTTTACACAAGTAAAATGAAAGTGTACGTCTACACAAGACTTGTCCAGGGATGTACAAGACAGCTTTATCTGTACTAGCCAGAAAGTGGATCTCAAATGTCCATCAACACGTGGATAGAGAAAACAGCAAAACAGGCATACAATGGAATAGTATTCAGCAATAAAAAGGGATAAACATGGATGAATCTCAAAATAAGCACGCTGATTTAAAGAAACCAAAGGAATTCCCAAAAGTACATACTGTAGAATCACAGTTACACAAAATCCAAGAAAATGCAAACTAATCTGTAGTTACAGAAAGCAGATCAGTGGTTGACTGGGGATAGAAAAGGGTAGAAGGAATTAACAAAGGGCAAGAGAAAAATTTTGGGGGTGACAAACACGACAATTCTTTTCTCTCTGCTGGTTGGTTTTCCAGGTTATTCTTTCAATGTGAGTATCTTAGAGGCCAATTACATTTTAATAAAGCTAGAAGGTTTAATAACCTTGATAACAAGATGGTTTTTTTTCTCCCAACTAATATACTTTTTAGTTTTTTTGAGAGGATTAATACAGAAATAGAGAAATGATGCATCACGGTATAAATTAATCTATGTGTTTTACTGTTCATTTTTAAAATTAGGAAATCAATTCTAGTTGTGCAGTTCTGTTTGAAAATGTACTCTAGAAATGCTATAAATACATCACTTTTTGGTAGAGCAAAGTATTTTCTCACTAGCTTTTACGTATTTTCAAAATGCTTTATCTTCATTCCTAGTAATTTTAATAGCCAATAGAGACTAACATTTTAGCTGTAAATTTAGGATCAATACCGTAATTACCATTACACACATACACACACAGAACACACCCCATAAAGTGTAACATGCACCTTTTCAGAAACAATCTATACTATCAGGGTTTCACCAAGGCATAAGTGGTTTTCCAGATGACTGGCAGAGTTCTTAGATCTAACTGCTTTACAACTTTATGTAATTTGGGTATGACTGTGCTCTTATATTCCCTAGAGCAGAGTAAAACCTTTACTCTTCTTCCCCATCTCCACACCAGTATCTGGTCCAGCAAAAAAACACAACCAGGCTAAGTTTAGCGATCAATATTCCAGTTAGCTCTTTCTTGCTTCCCATCATCTGAAAGTTTCTGTGGGGCTGGACACAGGGAGAGGTGGCACTTCTTTTCACCACTTTTGAATCCCTGAGTCTTGAAGAGCCAGAGCGAAGGGAAGAAAAGGAAACCAACTACCACTTGCCAGAAGCCTTCTTTTTTTTTAAATTCCAGGGCTTGGGTTGGTTAGTTTGTTAGAGCTGGAGCTGAATAGCGATAAAAAGGTTTAAACTTGGGGCGCCTGGATGGCTCAGTGGGTTAAGCCGCTGCCTTCGGCTCAGGTCATGATCTCGGGGTCCTGGGATCGAGTCCCGCATCGGGCTCTCTGCTCAGCGGAGAGCCTGCTTCCCTTCCTCTCTTTCTGCCTGCCTCTCTTGTGATTTCTGTCAAATAAATAAAATCTTTAAAAAAAAAAAAAGGTTTAAACTTACGATTAAAATGAATGTCTGGGATACATGAACAAAGTCATAGAAATTCGAGTGGAAAATGGCACAAACTGCTCTGCATTCATCAGCTGTTCTTAGCTGCAAAGCAGAGGAGGCCAATGAGATTGCTTTCTTTTTTAAGACTTCCTTTTTAATTTATTTATTTGACAGACAGAGATCACAAGCAGGCAGAGAGGCAGGAAGAGAGAGAGGAGTAAGCAGGCTCCCTGCTGAGCAGAGAGCCCCATGCAGTGCTGGATCCCAGGACCCTGGGATCATGACCTGAGTGGAAGGCAGAGGCTTTAACCCACTGAGCCACCCAGGCTCCCCAAGATTGCTTTCTTGATTCTCAAGTGGCAAGACTTAAAAATGTGCTCATTCATATACAATAAACAGTATTCCACAATTTAATACAAATATCTGCCAAACTGAAGGTCAAATTATAATCCTCCAGAACAGACCTATAGAAAAATTCTGATTTATCTGCTAACTACAAATGTTCTTATTCAAAAGGACAATCCATCAGCCCAAAAGCCTGTTCTTAATGGAAAGGAAAAAAAATACAATAAAACTGCATTCTGTAGCTTACTTTTTATAATCTAGATAGGTTGGCTCAATTGCATAAAGGTAAGAGAGTTTTTTTTTTTAAAGATTATTTATTTATTTATTTGACAGAGAGAGATCACAAGTAGATAGAGAGGCAGGCAGAGAGAGAGGGAAGCAGGCCCCTTCTGAGCAGAGAGCCCGATGCGGGACTCGATACCAGGACCCTGAGATCATGACTTGAGCCGAGGGCAGTGGCTTAACCCACTGAGCCACCCAGGCGCCCCAGTAAGAGAGTTTTTATGATGAAAGACTATGTAGCAGACACCACCCATGAATGCCAAGTTATCACTTTAGCTCAGACCTCTTTCCTCACAAATCTGATTTGTTTGCACTGGGGTTAAAAAGTTAAAATGACACAAAAATAGTCCAGATATATCTGTCATTATGTTAGAATTTCAACGACTTTCCACCACTTTAACATACTAGTACTAAAACTTTGCAGAAAACTACCGCAAATTTAAATTTCACTGTATAGAGAAGACACTTGAGAAAGTAAAGAGGTATAAATACAACCCTCATTTCGAAAACAGTATTTCATATAAAACTAGAGGGAATGGATAGAGGATGGACGAATAGGAAAAAATAATTAGGCCTACTGATCTATTTACTTGACAAGAATCAATGAACTGGAAACAAAGCAAGCTTCTGGGGCTTGCAAAAGGAAACTGAAAAGTAAAGATTACATTGGTCACTCAGAAGAACAAAGAAAATATCCTTCTACAATCTTCTGAGCATGTTCTGAATAAAATTAATTCTGAAAATACACCTTTCAAAACCACGAGAGGATCACAATGATTCAAGTTACCACTAGCTGATTTGACAAATACGATTAAGCCCAACACTAAGTTTAGCCAAAGTTCCCCAGTTAGGGATCAACATGCTGCTGTGTACTAAAATTACTCATGTCTGAATAGGACATTTCCTGTTTGCAAATGTTTTTACAACGAGGTATGGATTTTGGAAGGTTGCATGTAAATCTCTTTAGAAGCCAACTTGCAGTTCAGCATTAGTCTCTCTTTTCACTGAGAATTGATAGATTCTCAAAGTTTGTGTTCCATTAATGAAATGCTTATTAAGAGTTACCAAACTTAAAATGTCACAAATTCCTATGGACCAGAACATTCCAAATCATCAGACGTATCCTCTCTCATGAAATTCATTATTACATCAATGGCTTTTAGAAATACTGATATACAGGGGTACGTGGATGGCTCAGTTGGTTAAGCATCTCCCTTTGGCCTAGGTCATGATCCCAGGGTTCTGGAATTGAGCCCCACATCGGACTACCTGTTGGGTGGGGAGCCAGCTTCCCCCTCCCCCAACCCCCCCCCACCTGGTGTGTGCTCAATTCCAGGCACACAGGCATTCTCTGTCAAATAAACAAATGAAATCCAAAGAAAAGAGAAGATAAAACAGACAATTTAAGAGGCTTCATTTATAAAACGGTACCAACTGAAAGGGAAAGATAACCTAGGACTTCAATCTGAAAAATAACATAAAATACCAGTATCTAAATTATTAAAAGTTCAAAAGATTGTCCAGCCCACCTCTTGAAAATCCCTTGCTAAGTAAGGGAAGCCCAGTCATCTGGAATCCTATTCAGCTGTAAAACTGCCAAGAAAAAAAGAGACTTCATGATCTTGTCAACTGGAATCCTTTTCCTCCTTAAGTCGTTCTGTATCTAGACACCACTCTAGTCACTGTTCTACCAGCTGTTTCAAGATAGCTCCCGTTTCTAAAGCCTGAAGCCAGCAAGCACAGAACAAAATGGAATGTCAGAGAAAGGCATTTTCTAGTTCTCCTGAGGTGACCCTTTTTAAAACAGACCCTGGTTGAGAAGACTTCTATTTTGCAATAAATTGTTGCCTCAACTGTGAGCAAAGGAGCAGGTATGAACTCAAAAGGGCCTAATAAAGGGACCTAATGTTAAGAGACTATGCAAAGGGATGCCCCCTCCCTGCTCCGCCTGGGTCAGTCAGGTAAGCCACTGTCTTGGGCTCAGGTCATGATCTCAAGGTTCTGGAAAGGAATCCTGCATTGAACTCCCTTGCTCAGTGGGGAGCCTACTTCTCCCTCTGCCTGCAACTCTGCCTGCTTGTGTGCTCTCTTTCTCTGACAAATAAATAAATTAAAAAACAAACAAAAAAAGGAAGTGAGAGACTATGCAAAGAGGGGCACCTGGGTGGCTCACTCCTTTGGCCTCTGCCTTTGGCTCAGGTCTTGATCCCAGGGTCCTGGGATCCAACCCTGCACGGGGCTCCCTGGTTGGCAGGAAGGCTGCTGCTTCCTCTCCTACTCCCTCCGCTTGTATCACTTCTCTCACTGTCATTCTCGGTGTCAAATAAATAAATATATAAATCTCTCTAAAAAAGAGGCTATACAAAGAGTAAAATTAAAAACTAAAGAGAGGAAGTAAACAAATATTTGGCAGTATTTCCAAGTCATTTGCCAACTGCTTTTTAAAAATTTTAATAGACAGGGGCGCCTGGGTGGCTCAGTGGATTAAGCCGCTGCCTTTGGCTCAGGTCATGATCTCAGGGTCCTGGGATCGAGCCCAGCATGGGGCTCTCTGCTCTGCAGGGAGCCTGCTTCCTCCTCTCTCTCTGCCTGCCTCTCTGCCTACTTGTGATCTCTCTATCAAATAAATAAATAAAATCTTTAAAAAATAAAAATAAAATAAAAAAATAAAAATTTTAATAGACATACCCTATTTGCAGAAAAAAACTCTCCAATATAGGACATTATTTTAAAAAGGAAAGATTTTAAAACTAGAGATTGGGAGAATGGATTACCCTTTAAAAGTTACACCTAAGAGTACAGAAGCTGTAGCACAATAAGACCTTGCCTCTGAAGATTTAACAGTGTGTCAGTGGCACTATCCTTGGCCATGGGGGCTTCAAATTTAAATCTGGGACAAAAATGTAAAAAGGAAATTCCACCACAAAATGAAATGCACAAAGTTCTTCAATGACCACAGAAAAAACGAATTGAGAGGTTTCCCAAGAGTTTACATGAGCTGGGTCTTACATCTGAAGGTGGCTTTTACCAAGTAAAACTAAGAGGTGGAAAGTCTTCAGGCGACACAGTGACATGAGAGAACATGCTGAGGAACACAAGTTTGACCACGGTAAGAAGTGGCAAAGATGAGCTGGTAGATAGGACAGAGCCAGACCATGAAGGGGCCTCACAGGTCGTTTAAGGAAACAAGGCAATACCTCCTCAGGCAATCAGGCAACAACCAAGCATTCTAGGCAGACAAGCTACATGATCTATGTGTTTTCTAGAGAGATCATTGGACACCTGGCGGAGCAAAGCTACTCCAAGAGTTCAGGTGCAGGTCTGTACCATAGAGATTTGCAATGAATGAAGTGTACAATGAACTGAAAAATTTAAGAGTGAGGACTTAAATTAAGGTGGTAGTGACAGGAATACTGGAGGAATAAAACAACAGAATTTGGCATCTGACTGCTGCAGTTGGTGTCTAATGATGCCTATAAACTGCTGGCTGTAGAGACAGTAATACCGTTTTCAGAAAAAAGCTTATTAAAAACAATAGGAATGTGAAGTTGGAAAAGATCTGAGTCAAGTGCAATGGTGCAATAGAATCCCAGCTGGGAATGGAAACTCTAAGGCTCATTTCATTATCTGTAAAATGCAGAGAAGTATCATACCCTTAAAAGGATTAAAGAGACAGTCCATGAAATCGGCTTAATAGAGTACCTATTTGTTAAATGCAGGTTAAGTGGTGGCCCTTATCAGCATTCCAATTACGGTGAGTGCAAGTTACTGATGAAGACTAGATGAGGTGTCCCACTCTTCTTCCTGTTACCCAATGAAGCTGTTTCTAGGTCTGTTGTTCCAATTCCTCCCTCAATAACAGCTGTTCCATAAATACTAAGCATGAAAAAGTGCAAATGAACACCTGTTCTAATAGAACCAAACTTTACCTTGGGGCATAACACAGTATTAGCTATTTCAGTCATACACTTTCCAGAAAAGAAAAACAGAAGCACTGAGTCTTTCTTTTAATTAAGCAGCAAAGATTATGACGACCCCTAGGGCTGTAGTACAAGATTCTGTAGTTAATACACCTTCCACAGCAGGTGTTTTGACAGAAAGCTCTTACCACCCACCCTTTTGGGGACCGAAACAGTGACCAGGGAAGGCACGGGGTGCCCCCAACGGCACCGCGCAACCTCTGGCCTGGACCATGCTGCCTAGCACAGAAGGTGGCGATGGTGGGACCCTGGGAAAGACCGCCTCGGGCACAGTAAGCTGGCCTACTTGTGGACTTGAGCATCATGCTAGGGGGCCAGCAAAGGAGCTGCGGGCTGTATCTGGACAGAGTGAGCAGGGGCAGCCCAAGGCCTGCGACAGGGAGTGGGCCCGCTCCTTCCCTCTCCCCTCCCAGGCTCCTGCCCTCCCTCCCTACCTGGTTGAATCACCCTTGCCTGCGACCTGCGACCAGTGGTGGGGGCGGCAGGCCGCTGAGCAGGAGGTGGCAGGGCTGCTGTGCACACAGCCACCTTCCACCAGCAGGAGCGACTCTGCCCGCCCCCGCTGCCGCCCCCCCCTGCCCCCGCCCCGGGATCTTCATCTTAGCCGCTTCCCCCCCTCAAGCCCCGGGTGGCTCCTGGGCATAGTCGTTGCCGCTCACCCCTGACCCCAACCCTTCCTCCCCTTCCACCCCCTCAGCTCCAAGCAGGTACCTAGATGGGCTCTTCTTGATGCCCATAGTGTTGGATGGGCTGTATCCCCACCCGCCCCCTTCAAAGCCGAAACTAATGCCACTCCCATGAGAAACACCCTCTGCCCTTCCCAGAGCCCTTCCAAAGCCCTACCTCAGCCGCTGGGTCTCAAGCTCCTGCTGCCACCTCGCCACTTGCGCCTCCCTAGCTGCCAGTATGGAGAGTAGACCATCTCCGGCCTGCGTGGCCTCCAGAAGGGAATGATGAGTTGGGGGTCCTGGGAGCCATGGCAGGAAGGGGGGGGGGGAAGGGCAGGGTGTGGCGTGGGTGGAGGACGTGGGCTGGGCTGTCCTGCGGGTGCCCGGAAGGGTGTGCTCCCTGGGGTCGCCTGGGCCTGCTGGTGACCCGGCGGCCCAGCTGGCGGAACATGAGAGCCCAGCAAGCAGAGATGGGCTCTGAACCCTGCAAGTCCGCCTTAAGGGGCTGTCACGGGAACCCTGCCTGGAATCCGCCCCCAGGGAAGCAGTTCTGCACACTCTGCAGAACTTGCAGCTGCACTGGGTCTTGCAACTGCCAGCGCTGTTTGCTATGCCTCCAGGCTTGGAGTGCCCTGGGAGCCAGCGGGCCTCTTTCTTTTGGCCCGGGTTCCCCTGTTTCCTTCTGTTCTTCTGCCACCAGGAGCTTTGGAGCAGCCTCTGCTAAAGTCCTGGCCTCCTTGAGATACCCCAGTCCTAAGCCCCTTCCCAGGCACCAGAGGCAGGAGAGAACTGTGCCCAAAGGGTGTGGCACAACTAAAGGTTCCCCAAAGCCCTACTCAGGGACACCAACTCCCGCTTGAGACACCCCCAACCCCCACAGACCCTAAATACGGCGTTTCCCTAGGGAATTTGCTCACTAAAGGCCCTTCAAATAAATACTAAGCATGAAGAAGTGCAAATGTGCACTTGTTCTAAAAGAACGAAATTTTACCTTGGGGCATAACACAGTATTAACTAACTATTTCAGAAATACACTTTCCAAAAAAAAAAAATAGAAAGAAAAGAAAAAAAGAAGCACTGAGTCCTTCTTTTAATTAAACAAGACTATGACGACCCCTAGGGGTGTAGTACAGGATTCTGTAGTTAATACTCCTCCCACACCAGGTGCTTTGACAGAAAACTCTTATCTTAAAGATCTGTAAATAGGAGGATAACTGAATCTAGTCATCTGGTCAGTCTGTGATGAGTTTAAGTTCTTAGACTGGGAAAGAGAAGAACAAATATTTTTAAGTCCATAAATGAAAGATTAGTAGTGAAGGATTTCAAAATAAAAACCTTAATCATACCTTAATTAAGGAAATTTCAACTATACATACTTTTTAAAAAATATTTTGTTTATTTGACAGAGAGAGAGCATAAGCAGGCAGGGTGGCAGGCAGAGGGAGAAAGAGAAGCAGGCTCCTCGCCTAGCGAGGAGCCCGATGAGGGACTCGATCCTAGCACTCTGGCATCATGACCTGAGCAGGAAACAGCTGCTTAACCGACTGAGCCACCTGGCATCCCACGACTACACATACTCTTGCCAAAAAGTTTTAACAGATAAAATCTTCCTATTCAGAGATTCAGAAATGTGTATCTACTGACATATCCTGGGGGTGGAAGAGTGAGACATCAAAATAAATTATTTTATATTTATAATAGGCTTTAGACAATAAATAAAAATATTTATTTTATAATAGGCTTTAGACAAGTCATTTGGCATCATGATATTTCATTATTAGAAAGTGCCAAAACTGACATAAATCACAGTATAACTGGAGGAACCAAGAAATCACCCAGTTCCATGAATTTCAGGGAACTTCAATTAACTGCAACCCACGGTTTAAAATCCCAACTGGCATATGTGTCTACACATACATAATATCCTTCAATGTGGTATTTTTAAAGCTTTTATCCACAACATAATTGCAGTAAACAGACACTGTGTATACTGAAACTTTTAAGACACCCTATAGCACTGAGAAAAACACAAAAATCTATGAAACATCATTAAATCAAATTTCAGTTAGTCTGGACAGCCACATCCCACAATCCTCACAACCCTTCAATAAAGAAAAAAAAAACTCTAATTGGAGAATTTCATGTTGCTAAGATTCAAAAAAATCAGAAATGAGTTCTTCATAAAGAATGCTGAGGCGTTCTTAGTACATTTACAGGTTTGGTAGACAAGAAGAGAGGGACCCTCAAGAAGAGAGGCACAGAATGAGGAGGCTGGGGGCAAGGGGAAGCAGATAAAGGGGCAAAGAACACTTTACCTACCCACCTCCCCCAATTATCACTCCGTCTTCAGCACCAAAATGCAATCTCCCCTCTTATAAATAAATGTCAATGATGTACACAAAAAGTACAGGTCACAATGAATTCACTGTCATACATTTGGTTCCAGAGTACTCAACAACAAATTACAAGACTTGTGACTCCCTCAATTTACTTTTTTCTAAAGATTTTTTTTTAAAGATTTTATTTATTTATCTGACAGACAGAAATCACAAGTAGGCAGGGAGACACTCAGAGAGAGAGGAGGAAGCAGGCTCTCCGTAAAGCAGAGAGCCCGAAGCGGGGCTCGATCCCAGAACCCCGGGACCATGACCCGAGCCGAAAGCAGAAGCCTTAACCCACTGAGCCACCAGGCACCCCTTTTCTAAAGATTTTTTAATGTATTTGACAGACAGAGATCACAAGTAGGCAGAGGCAGGCAGAGAGAGAGAGGAAGGGAAGCAGGCTCCCTGCTGAGCAGAGAGCCTATGCAGGGCTCCAAACCAGGACCTGAGATCAAGACCTGAGCCAAAGGCAGAGGCTTTAATCCACGGAGCCACCCAGGCTCAATTTTCTTAACTAGAGGAAAAAAAAACACAAAAACAAAGACAGCAGTGCATACACTGGAAAGCAGAGTCAACACAATTAGAACACAGAGGCCAAAGGCCTAATTATACGTGCTCCATCAGACCCTGTCCAGACACCACTCCCTTGGCAGAGTCCGTCTTTCACAAACTCACTGCTGCCTCTGACTACTGATTTTCATGATGCCATGCCATGTTCTTTCAAAGAATTGTGTAATTTTCTGAATGAGTCCAGTGGTAAACAGTACTTCAAAGGTGATTTGAAGACAGTCAGCAGTATTATAATGCATATTCTCCACCCATTTTCAGGAGTTTATTTCATCAAGAGACAGAGTGAGAAAAACTCAACATTATAGAGAGAAACATCACAACAAGCAAATAGTTTAACCTAATGGGCTTATGTTAACCTTTTTCATCAGAGGAATATGAGTATCTAGTAAGAGCTAATAATCTCAGAATAACTCTAAACAAAGTGGACACTCCATTATTGCCCTTACCTAATTTAAATGGAACTGGAAAAGTGTTCTCCCTTGAGACAGTGAAGGAGGAAGGAAAGAAGTTAAAAGAATGCAATTAAACACTGTGGTTCCATATTAATTTGTCCATTTAATTACATCACCTTTCTATTTCTTCTATTCTACTAACTGGGTATGAAATCAACTAGGTTACTTCACTTTTCTGAGTCTCAACTTCCTCAGCTGTGAAAGCTGGAAAACCAACTCTATATCAGGATCGCTTTGAGTGTTACACTGGAAAAAGAGACAAAAAACTGGTACGGTCGATGGAAAGTGCTGTGCAAATACACAGTATTTGAGAATATCATCTGAAGACTTACAGTCTGCATGCTCAAGTGCCTGGTGCAATTTACTGCACAGCAGTGCTCAAATATGTGTCCCTTTATTCCATCATCATTTAAAACCCAGGTCCCAAAAGTTCCATTCTGGAAACAAAAACTATCTCATGGACTACATTAAGAAATCAGTTGTGCCTTGTGAATGATGAGTCATTCAACCCAACCCAACAACCCAACCCGACCCGACCCAGTCCAATCCAATCCAATCCACCAACAGCTTTATTACTTTGAACTATGTATTCTGTGTTAGGTCCTGTGCCAAGTTCCTTCAAACATTCTCTCACTGAAACCTTAGAATACCCCTATGGAGAAGTGACTATTCACAAATGAAACACTACAGCACAAGGTTAAGTCACCTGCCCAAGATCACCAGGTTAGCAAATGACAGGGCTGCTGTTACTCAAACTGGGGTCTGACACCAACGCCTTGCCTTGGCTCTCACCTCCAACTACTGCTCTCTAATATGGTCGCCACATGGGGCTACTGAGCACTTGAAAGGTGGCTAGTCTGAACTTAGTTGTGCTGTAACTGTAAAATGCAGACCACATCATAGTATCACTGAAGTTCTAGAACACAGGTGACGTTCGGTGGGGTGAGGTCCAGAGCCGATGACCGAGAAAGAATTCTTGAGATATCTTGGGTGCAAAATGGTGGTTTATTGAAGCATGGGGACAGGACCCGTGGACAGGAAGAGATGCTGTCCTGGGGTTGTCAGGAGTGGTCTCTTATATACTTATAAGTTGGGGAGGGGATAAGTTAGGGATGGTATCACTCTCTAAGGAATTTTGGAAGCAAGGTTTCTAGGACCTTGAAGGGCTAGCTATTGTTTTGGGGGAAAGGTTATTCATTACCAGTTATAAAACATTTTTGTGAGACCCTTTAGATGTCTACCAGTGGGCCATATGCCTGGGAATGGTTGTCAACACTATCTTGGAGGTTTAGAGATAAGTTTCCAAAGCAATTGTTAAAGTAGACTTAAAGGATCCTGGTTGAGGGTAGGGGGTCCTTCAGGCTAGGCTTGTCCTTTGCCCTTAGCAAACCCTTAGGGTGGCGGTAGTTGAGTCCCTAGAGGAGAGTCACTCTACCGGTTTTAAGGGCTTGTCAGGAGGTAAGGAAATTTAATAATTTTTCTTCTGCCTCTGTTTCCCACATCATTCCCCCCTGAACAATGTTGACCCTTAAATCTTTATGGTAGCTGAAGGCGGAAGGTCTCATCTTCTGTAACTTCTTCCTGCTGAATAGGGGCGTAGAGTTGTCCCTACCTACTCGGGTCAACATTGATCAGTTGAGGAATGTGTTGGGGAGTTACGAAAGAGGGAGGCAGCTGAATCCAGCGCTGACAGTGAAGAAGTGTCTCTGTGCGGGGTAAGGATCATCTGTCCTCGTGAAGTCACTGCAGCAATGGATTCTCGACACCAAGTAGAGAAACACTGAACAAGGCAACACATTAAGATTACTAAGGCCGTAAGAATGAGAAGTCCAAAAAGGAGATTTTTAATTGTTGGCCATAGTCCTCCTTTAAACCAGGAACTCAACCAATCACTGAGAGAGACAGACAGAGACAGAGACAGAGAGAGAGAGAGAGAGAGAGAGAGAGAGAGAGAGAAGGATGCTGCAGAGCCTCAATCTGGGTATTCTTATCTTTTATTAGTCCTGTGACATTTCAGTGATATTCTGGGATGTACACACAACATTCTGCTTTGATAATGGTGCATGTGCCACCCTGTGCTGCTGTCAGGACATCTAAGGCAATCCCATTTTGTAGCACCGCCTTACGCATCTGTGAGACTTCAATATTAAGGAAGGAGATGCTATGTAGTGAATCACTGAGAGCCTTTGCAGTATATTTATTAAGGGCTTCTACAAGCCAAATGACATCCTCTAGTCCCACAGAGGGAGCAAAAATGGATGTGCAGTGATCATACCATTTAAAAACAGATCATATCCATCTTTGCTTTAAACTGGGAGGTCAGTTGGAGTAGTGATGATTTTAGTACTGCGCCCATGAATCCAGGCAAATCCTAAGGTGCAGTGACCTATCCACCCTGGAGGAAGCCAGGGCCACAGGTTAGTTCCATATATCCAGTGGGTTCCGTTTGGAGCTGGCCATCTCATGCCAGGTCGCCTGACCCAATCAGTAGCAAACCCGTCAGTAGCCTGGAGTACTATTCTTTGGGAACACATTTCTAATGATAGCCATCCTAGATGTCGTGTGCTATTTGCCCCAGTATCATATGTATGATTTCTTTGTTCCCGGCATAAAACTGCCTTTTGACTGAGCTGTCCAATAGCAGGTATGAGCCACAAATATGTATCCCAAATTTGATATACGCCATCCTTGGTATAGCGATGAGGAGGGTTTTGTAGCTTAGGCCCTAGTTGCTGGGTATTAATTTGTGGGCTTGTAAAGTCAGTTAGGACTTTGAGAATATGAGAAAGTTTGGTCATGTCATGGTGAACTCCATTTTTCACTGAGCATGGGCCAGGAAGAAACATCTTGATTAGTGATAAGACTTATCCTAGTACATACTGTCTCCATATATTATACCTGAAGTATAATCCTGCAGAGAATGCCAATCAGTGCCCTGTAAAGGGGAAACCCACCAGGGTACCCTGGACGTACTGACATGGGCAAAATTCCATATATCCAACGATCTGTTTGATTATGTAGTTCAGCATAATGCTGTGCCCACTGTAGAAAGGAACGGTCAGTTAAGATAGGTGAAAGGAAGATAAAGAGAATTACAACCTTCATTTTTGTTTGAAGAGAAGTTTGAGGTCTTCTATGGGCTCACAGGAGTAAGAAAGCACATTAATTTGCGCACTGGGTTCCTGTGAAGGACGTACAGGTTTTATTCTAGATATACGGACCCATGAAGAGTGTCCTTCTAGCTTTCCTGCAGTGGGAGTACATAGTATGACCCGATATGGACCTTTCCATTTCAGATGTAGGTTTTCTGTTGTATGTGACTTCCAATTTTTTTTTAATAAACCATGATTTACATGGCACCTGGGCCCACTCCACTCTGAATGTTTACCTGAGACACTGGTGGGAAGATCTGGAGTGGGGGGGGTGTTAGGTTCAGGGGTGCTTTCTTCCTCCTTGAAAGTGAAGAGAGAAGAAGCCATAGTGCAGGAAGCACCGAGGATGGTCTAGAGGCCAGTTATGCAGGCCACACCCAAGCTGGTGCAGAAACAGGCGAAGGGGGAGGCAGAAGAAAAAAAGCGCTGCCAGGAGGCAGAGAAAGGATTCCCGGTATTAGAGCTCAACAGCTCCAACAGAGGGGCAGAAGTCATGTTTTCCCGCCAGGAAAGGAGGAGGGGTTGAGCAGTCCACGTAGGGCCAGAGAAGACAGGGAATTTCCCCGAAACAAAGGGAGTACTGGCAGCTGCCTGGGAATATTCCTCAAAGTCTCTGTCTCGAGTTAGACTAACCCCAGTTGGCTCCAATTATAGCCATTAACACGGAAATGAGTAAAGGAGAATCCCCACAACTATTAGGAGAAACAGACATAAAGTCAGAGTCCTCTTTCCTAGGACTGGCCCTGCAACCTGGCTTTACTAGAAGGCTTATTTACGTAATTATCACCTAATATGTCAGGAGGGAGTTTACTATCGAACTCATTCAGGCAAACACATTCTGCAAAAGGCCCTTAGGTCGGGCTCCTGGTGTAGAGCAATGAAGCCCTATGCATGAGCAATGAAGGCACCCTAGGATCATTCACTCTGTCTCCTGCAGAGGACATCTAACTGATTGATCCCACTGAGGCCATGCAGTGTTACAGGAGCTCAGTCCTTTCCTAAGTTTTGCAATCCAAATTATTTCCAGTGGGTTAAAAGGCACCCCACGGTAGAGTCCTTGGGACCTAAGGAAGCCTACTGAGGCCATGCTCCAGAAAAGTAAAGAAGGTCCATTACGAAATCTCCCCTGATGCCTGGGTGGCATCCCACGCAGGATATGTCAGCGGCGCCCCTGTGTCAAAAGCGACCAGAGGTGTCCCTCAAGACATCGCTATTGATCACCATTCTAACTTCCCGGGAAGGCATACGTGCTATAAAAGGCCCTGGAGGGGTGCTGGCGTCCCTCCTCTTCCCCATCGCATCCTAGGCTACAGATGGGTGCCTGGTGAATGGACTAGGATATTGTGCCATCCCATACTGTAAAAGTTGTATGACTGCCCTGCCATTTTTAACCCACAGGAAACATAAAAATGTTTGGCAAGGGGAAATTACCCAATTTCTTAGCTTTAAGTAGTTTGTAGAAGACACTGACATGAAACAGTAAAGACTGAAATCCATCATGTTCTATGTGACATTCCAACACATGTGGTCCTCATAGCCAACTTCCCTAGGAAAAGATCCTCGGTTGCATTTTAATTCAATTTGGTACTGCTTCCGGTCGGCTCCCAGTGGAGGGAAGGAAAGGCAGGAAGGGCAGGAAGGGCTACACCACACATGTGGAAGGGATCACATTAGATCAATCAGGAAGAAACCTCACACAGGAGTCTTAATATTGGCAGCTGTCCTTCCTGGTGACTTAGGTGGCTGTCCTGTGCCCAAGGAAGACAACTTTATGTAAGAACAGGAATAAAGAGAGGGCATCAAGTTTCTGGGTCTTATTACCATTCTGGCCAGGGTACTAACTTCCAGCCAAAGTCAGATGTTCTCCTCCCAGCGGGGTAGCCACGGGCTAGAGGATTACAGCCTGAGCAATTGACATGCAAGTGTTCCAATAAGACCACACTCCTTGAAAAGCCCTGAAATGAGAGTAAAGGAAGAAACGAGAAAGTACTCACCAATTTTGCACCAAAGCTCAGAGTCCAAATGTAAAGACCCACAGCCCCACACTGGGCTCCAAATGATGAACGTCTAGAACATAGGTGAGGTTTGCTGGGATGAGGTCTGGAACTGACGACCAAGAACGAATTTTTGAGACATCTCTGGTGCAAAATGGTGGTTTATTAAAGCACGGGGACAGGACCTGTGGGCAGGAAGAGATGCTGCCTGGGGTTGTCAGGAGCGCTCTGTTATATACTTGTTAGGTGGGGAGGGGATTAGGGATGGTGTCAGTCTCTAAGGAATTTTGGAAGCAAGTTTTCTAGGACCTAGAGGGGCTAGCTATTGTGAGGGGAAAAGGTTAGTCATTAATAGTAGTAAAACCTTTTAGTGAGACTCTTTAGTTTTCTATCAGTAGGTGAGGTGCTTGGGAGTGATTGTCAACACTATCTTGGAGGTTTAGAGATAAAGTTTCCAAAGGAATTGTTAAAGTACTTGTTAAAGTACTTACAGGGTCCTGGTTAGGGGTAGGGGGTCGGACAGGCTAGGACTGCCCTTTGTCCTTAGCAAAGTCTTAAGGTGGAGTTAGTTGAGTCCCTAGAGGAGAGTCACTCTGCCTGTTTTAAGGGCTTGTCAGGAGGTAAGGAAATTTAACAATTTTTCTTCTGCCTCTGTTTCCCACATCAGCATGATTTTTATTACAGTATGATTAAAAGAATGTAAAATATCTCACTGCAATTTTATACTGATTATATACTGAAACTATAATATTCTGGATATAACTGATTAAACAAACTAAATTTCTTAAAAATGATTTCACCAAAGGACACCTGAGTGGCTCAGTTAATTAAGCTTGAGCTCAGGTCATGATCTCAGGGTGCTGGGATCAAATTCCACATCCAGCTCCTTGCTTACCAGGGAGCCTGCTTCTCATTTCTGCCTGTCCTGTCTCCTCTGCCTGCCCCTGTCCCACGCTCTTGGGCACGTGTGCACAGGCTCTCGGACGAGAGAGTGCGTTCTGTCTCTCTCGCTCTCTCTCTCTCTCTGACAAAAAATAAAATAGAATCTTTAAAATAATCATTCTGCCTGCTTTTTACTTTCTCACCGTGGTTAATGAAGCTTAACATTTCATGTGCCCTGCAATGTATAGACTTACCTTGGACAACACTGGGGAGTCAGAACATCATACAGGACATTTGTAATACCAAGAGCAAAAAACAGCTTTACGTTTACATACACAACATGTAGTAGAGGATAAATATACTCTCCCATCTCAGCTAATAGCTATTTAAATGCTAACTTGGTGTAACCAATATAAACAAAACTCTACAATCTCAATGTAAAGGTTATTTAAATTTCAACATTCCAGATTTAGATTTTTGGAACTTATTATGAATACTGTTTTTCAAACTACAGAAGTGATACCAACTCATCTAAACCACAGAAATTATAGAGAAGCATACACATACACAAAAGAATCCAAAGAATCCATCACGCTACTGCTCAGAATATTTGGATCCCTCATGACTTCCAGGTAAATATACTAAATTAAGTGATATGAAATATTAAAGTGGGATCATATGCTTTACCACTTTGAAACTTCTTTTATTCTAATACTGTGAACATTTCTTTTTATTATATATTCTTTCTAAAACTTCACATTTTATTTTGAAACAATTACAGATTCACAGGGTGTTGCAAAAACAGTATGAAGTCCCATATAATACGCACCCCATTTCCCAGACAGGGTTGCATCAAAACCAAGAAACTGACATTGGGACGCATGTGTACCATCTCAGGTCACTTTATCACATGTGTAGGTTCATGTAACAACCACCACAATCAAGATCAGATTTCATCAACACAAAACGTTCCCTCTCAGTACCCCTTTCCAGTCACAACCACCCACCCCGTCCCAACCTCATCAGCCCTAACCCTTGGCGACTGCTAATCTAACTGTGTGATAACAAAAACGTGAATGGCTGCCTACAGTGTGTGATCTGCATAGATTGGCTTTTTTCACTCAGCATCAGGCCCTTGAAATCTACAGCAGTCGTTGTATGCATCCAGAGTTTGTTCCTTCTTAATTGCAGAGAAGTATTCCATCTGGTATGGATGTAGCGCTCATCTACTGAAGGACATTTGGATTATTTCCAGTTTTACGGTATTACAAGTAAAGCTGGCATTTTTAAGAGTTGCAAAATATTTGTAACTATTGCATAGTTTTGTATCAATTCCCTGACCTCTAGTAGGCTGTTTTGCTTGTTTTTAACTTGGAGCAAGAATTACTATCAAACTCCACTTTTTGGGCCACAGACCGTTGTGGTCTTAGCAAAAGACCTGCCCCTCATGAAGCATACTCCCAACATTTAATGAGTTCATCGGCCAGGCAGCTAATTTTTTGTTATAATAATGATGCAACAAACATATTTACACGGAAAAGATATATGCAGAGAACACTAATTCCTAGTTAAAACGCTGGGTCACAAGCCACAAATATTTTTAAAGGAATTGCTACCAACTGGCCTTCAGAAACGTTAATCACACCCCAGATACTAAGACTCCAAAGACATATTTTCATTCTCCCCTAAAGTAAAACAAAACAAAACAAAACAACAACCAAAAAAAAAGGAAGAAAGAAAGAAAAACGGAAACTGGATGTTAGCTTTATTTCCTACAAAAAGGAATCCCTAAAACTATTAAGTGATCACAAAAATTTTCCTTAGAGAAGAAAAAACCAAAATGAACCACAAGAAACCAACAGGTCAGAACTGATGTCTTCCAAACCAGAGACTCAATTAGTTTGTAACATACTCTGCCTGATACCTCCATTCCTACACGGAACTACAACCTACAGCACTTTCAAAATTCAATGAACTGGCATATTAAACAGCATCTGGAAAACTATAGTTAAGCAAATATTTGTGGTCCAGGGAATAGACAAATAAATTGGTCAAATAAAAATAATTATGCATGGGCAGAATAAAAAATAAAAATAAAATAAAATAAATAATAATAATAATAATAATAAATAATAAAAATAAAATATTATAAATAATAAAAATAAATTTTAAAAATAAAATAAAAAATAAAAAACCTTTATGTTGTTTTGTCCCCTTCTTCTAAGCATGTATTGCCACTTTCACAACCAAAATAAAGGAGAATCGGGACTCTATGGAATGATACAGGAAAATACCCTACCAATACATGTTATTTTTAATTTTACCAATGCGCTGATAATCTCTCTCCTTCGTGTGATAAAAACTTACAAGAGGCTTGGGTAGTACCAGATAAACAGAGCTCCAGCCTTCATGCTTATTAAAGTTTGAAATTCGAAGTGAACACATGCATGGGTATTAACCCGGTTACAAAGAGGTGTTACTATGGTAGCTACTTCCTATCCACCTGGGTGAGTGTCCCATTTCCCTCCAAGTAAGACCTTCTGAGCAGGGAGCCCAATGTAGGGCTCAATCCCAGGACCTCAGGATCATGACCTGAGCCAAAGGCAGATGCTTAACCAACTGAGCCACCAGGCACCCCAAGACAAACCAGAATGGTTTGGTTTCGACTGAAGGTCGTTTTAAGCTGAATTTTTATTTCTTGAAAACCTAAAATATTCTGGAAGACTTATGATATTCAACAACTTTTAGTTCTAGAAAAGAATGAACACTGTATAAACGTTCTACCCTATATAGGAAATCTCATCAATTCTCAGAAAGCGGTCATCAGGTTTATTTTCTCCCTGACGAACCACCAAGTACTCGATAGATTTTAAGATCCACTAAAGGGCTGATAAAATTGGCATCCTACATCCCCTTTAATTTCCTGTCCCCTGCAAAAGCAACTTCATCTTAAAATGTGTTGTGAAAGCTCTTAATATGAAGTTTTAAGTAAGATTTTTTTTTTAACATATCCCATCTACCAGTTTCTTCTCTCAACCGAAGGATCATTTAAATAGTTTTTTCTTAATGAGAAAAGAGGTAAAGAGAGCATTATCTAATCCTATTGAAAAATTAAAATTTCACTTGTTTACCTTATGATTTCAACTATTCCTAATTTCTAACACTGCAGATTTCTTGCACTGTCTTTAGTGACAATTCTTCTTGGACACGACAGTCAATCACTGCACAGAACTGAAATTAAAGCTAAATACATGAAGTGAATGAGTCAAGACTTCAATTTAACAGAATTAATCCACAGTCCTCAACAGAATATACTCCATGTACAACTTCCAACTTATAGGTATATGAAGACAAGAGAACTTACACGAAGGACAGCATAACCCCTCCATCGATACCTAACGTGTTCTGCACCCATTCTTAACCTGCCTTTAGACGCCAGGTTACATGCACACCCATCTAGTTCCTCAAAACTGATTCTGCACATGACTGATCTCTGCTTCCTTAGCAGACTTTTAAGACTTTCTTTGCCGCTTAAATAACCAAATGGACAACCAAAAAGGATTAGGAATCATCAGAGTTCACCTTCAGGTAAATGTGCTCATACTCTGAAGCTCCAAACCACTCCAGGAAGTACTTTCAATGCACTGCCTACAGCGTCCAAGACTCAAGTTCTGGGATTAATTTCCAGCACATGGCGAGAACAACAAAACGAGAAAAACAAGTATATTACTTTTAAGGACACACTTCATAAAGACAACTTTCCACTCTACTAGTAACATTACACACACAGGATTCGAGCCCTAATATGAAAGCTTATTTATTCCATAAAACTTTTAAACGGATGGAAGGGATATTCCAACTGAAACTCGTCTTCATCTATTGTATATACATTTACTGCACCCCAGTCAGTGACAGGCACTGTACTACATGGTTAAGAAAAATAAAGATGTGAAAAGAGAGGTCCTGCCCTCAGGGGGCACCTGTCTGGCTCAAATCAGTTAAGGGTCAGACGCTCATGATCTCGGGGTCATCAGATGGAGCCCCATGTGGGGCTCAGAGTCTGCACGGAGACTGCTTACAACTCTCTCTCTCTCTCTCTGTCCCCACCCTCCCTCCCTCTCTCAAATTAAAATCATTAGGTTGTTCTGTTTTGTTTTTAAAAGGTCCTACCTACCCTGAAAAAAGGTAAAACATAACAGGTGATCAAATAAAACTTCTGTTCAAGTGTTAAATGAGTTATACATGATTTGGAGGGTGAGGCAAGCAAAAAAAAGTACAATTCAAGTGTTACGAAAATGAGCTACACCTGACTGGAGTGATGAAAAGGCTTCCTGAGACATCTAGGAGTCCAAATGGTAGTGAAGCAGGACACAGAAGCAAGGGAAAGCGTTTCAGAGAAAATCCAGAGGAAGAGAAGGTGTGAAGGTATGGAAATGAGGTATCATGGTCCAAGCGCAGGACACAAGCAGTTTGGCAGGAAACACACACCCCCTCTATGTGGAGGGCAGATGGGGTTTGGTGGCAGTCTGCTTGCAGAAATCCTAGAGGAACACGAAAGGACTGAATCAGAAGCCCCTTGCGATGCTTGGCATTTGGACTTTATTTTAAAGGCAATGAGAATGAGCAGGTCATTTCAGTGGACTAAGTAAGCAGAGAGAGTTGGATTTGCCTGCCTCGGTCATGGACACATAAGGCTGGTGATGGTTATTATACAGTAAATGGGAGTTACCAGCCTGTGGGGAGAAGTGGAAAGGTGTTGATGATCTCTAAAGTGAAGGAAAAGCCGAAAAGGAGGGAGGAGGGAACAAACAACTAACTTGTATCCGCCTGCCCAAAAAACGATCTCTAAGAATCATAAATCCCAGATTCAGTAAGGCCTTCCCAGTGTACCCACACAGACCAACTATCTCCCCCACAGACTCATTTATTCCATGAGTGCGACTCCCACCACTGAAGACCTTTTTGTCTCACCTTTTCAACATCTATTCGGTTCCCTGAAAGCAGGCATTTTCTATCTACTTTACCAATGACTTGAAAGAGCAATGACTGATAAAACACTACAACTGAGTAGGCAAAAGCTTACTCTGTTTATGGGCTGTAGAAAAGTTCCACAAACCAGGCTTGATCCTTACACCCAATGATGTGTGAATTTATACTACCGTTCAAAGAAGATACCTGTGTTCAAGGATGCAGGTAATAAAAAGATACCAAGGAGATATCCTATTTCTAAAATGTGTAAGGGTCTACACACAGAGTGAAGCTCTAAAACAGTCTGAGGCTGAAACAGCAGCACTGGTAAACTCAGAACCACGCACACAAACACGGATGACTCTCCATAAGGCAGGCCCAGGAGTGCATCGAACAGGATGACTCCACTTACATCAAATTCAGGAACGTGCGCTACAGCTCCCCAGCAACGGAAGTCAAGAACAGCAGCAGAAGTGACCGTCAAGAGGGTTATCATGGACTCTGGGGTCCTGGGTGCAAGGCACACGGTGTGTTCCCCTTGTGAAGGTTCCTCAAGCCTTTGGCTTAGGATCTGTGCACATCTCTGTATATATGTTGCGGTTCAAAAAGTTTACTTAAAGGGGTGCCTGGATGGTTCAGTGGGTTAAGCATCCAACTCCTGATTCTGGCTCAGGTCATGATCTCAGGGTCCTAGGAGGAGGAACCTCCCCATGGGGACGAAGACTCCACAACCAAAAAGGCCCTGGTGACAGAGCCAAAGAGAAACTGAGAGTCAAAAGACTGCAGCATGTTTCAGTTCAGACTGCAAAGGAGACATTCAGGGGTCCACTATTACCTGACGTTCTAACCAACTGAGTTAGTGCTGACAACTCCCTCACACAGCTGCCGTTTACCAAAATAGTTTTTATTCATCTTGGAATTTCTTCAGCATCGACAGACGGACAGGATGAACGTATGTCACTCAAACTTCCCATCCCAGCAACTAACAGGATACACTGACCAGTTAGCTGTCCTGCCCTCAGTACACGGCAGGCAACCAAAGAAAAGCAGACTAGCCTCTACACAAAGGTTTCAACTTTACATTATCCCCAACCCAAGGAGCTAAATGGCAAAGCCTACAGTAATAACCTACAGAAGTAACTATCCTTTGTCCCAGAAGACAGGAGATTGCATGTTGCTGAACAAAACAAACATGTACCTTAACGCTGTTTAGGAAGAGGTTCTCATCCCTCTGTAGTTCCACATTCTGCTCTGACTTCTCAAAACACTTGCCACTGCCCGAAATTATTTTACTTTTCTAGTTACTTGCTTATTCTCTGCTTATTTTTCCTGGCTTTTAAGAGTTTTAAGTCCTCAGATCTTGGAAATCTGTGATCACATTCTACTCAATGAGACACCTCAAAAAATTACACGAAAACCCATAAACAGAACAGGGAAGTATCCTGTTCCTGAAATATTTCATCTTTATTAATTTGTTAAAAATCGGAATATCACTGTCATAATCTGTAACTCTTGAACAAACCTCGAACATTTCTATGGTTTTTAAAATCAAAACCTCCCACGTGCCTTCAACAAGTTGGTAAGTAAGATTTTTTGTAAGAAACATGTAGAAACTGGGCGCCTGGGTGCCTCAGTAGGTTGGGCCACTGCCTTCGGCTCAGGTCATGATCTCAGGATCCCGGGATGGAGTTCCGCATGGGGCTCTCTGCTCAGCAGGGAGCCTGCTTCCCCCTGCCTCTCTGCCTACTTGTGATCTCTCTCTCTGTCAAATAAAGAAATAATCTTTAAAAAATAAAAATAAAATGAAAAAAACCTCCAAAAACCTTAAAAAAAAAAGAAACATGTAGAAACTGAAACGCATTTCATTAGAAGATAATTATCATCAGCAACACATTAGATGTAAACTTGAATTTGGTTTTGCTCTTCACCAGTAAAGTTCTCAAGTTCTTAGGAGTTTCCTACTCATTTACTTGAACATCATCTAAGGGAACACTCAAATCAAAACCACAATAAAGTGGTCTGGCCTCTGCCAGACCATGTTAGGCCGCTGCCTTCGGTTCGGGTCATGATCTCAGGGTCCTGGGATCGAGTCCCGCATCGGGCTCTCTGCTCAGCGGAGAGCCTGCTTCCCTTCCTCTCTCCATGCCTGCCACTCTTGTGATTTCTCTCTGTCAAATAAATAAAAAATCTTAAAAAAATTTTTTAAAAAAAGACTCATAAAGAAAACACAATGACTATTGCTTTAAACAACAAAAACATTTCTAAACTTTCATGCCATTTGATGGCATTCCCTGTTTCAGAGAGCAAAACAAAATCTATTCAGCTCCCAGGAAACACTTTTTATTTTAACTACATTTGTGCTATCCTACTACAAAAAGGGACATGAATTTGCTATAAAAACTTCTGCAGAAATATTTCAACTTCTTGAGCACTTTCATTCAAAGCACTCTTTATTGAAAGAGTTAGTGGAAGACCCAGAACTGCTCCACCAGTCATTGGACCAAATCATCGCAGAATTCTATTCCTTAGGTTACCCAATAACTGAGGTAATCCCAGGTAGAAATAAAGGAGTGAAACCCGGGCAGGATCCGTGTAGTCAATGAACAACATCCAGTGAGAACTATGGAGTGCCACAACACAATCATCATAGTGGAACACCACCGATTCAAAAACAAGTACCGGATGAAATGATACTTTCTCGCAATCGACCTCGATCTTCAGAGATTCTTTTCCGGGCAGGCACCCCTCCCCAGCTCTCATACCCATATACCCCAATGCCTTCTTATGAAATGACATCAAGAGTACCCTAACGTCAAACTCCAACATTAAGGACACAAACTGCAGGTTCCACTGAAAAGATGACCAGAAGGCTACAAAATCAGCTTTGACATTTTCTCCAAATCTATCTAAACATTAAACGTGGGGTAGTTCAACTCCTTCTGGTACCAGATGCCATTTACTACCCTCACACAAAGGAGAAGGAATTCTTTCAACATGCTTTTCACTGTAATGAGACTTTCAACACAAAAACACTTCAACAGTCTATTCATTTCACCGTTTGGCAGAATCGTCCTCCATCACCCCGCTGCAGAAGATCATCAGAAAACAAGCAAACAAACACAAACTGACAGTTCAGCTTTCCAAAAAAAAATACACTTTCTTTACCTAACCCCAACATTTATCCTCAAACACAAGAAAGGAACAGACATTTGCCGCTCCAGACAGGAAAAGCACAACCAGCAGCATAACTGTTCCTCCACCACTAAATCGCTCGGAAAAGAAACCAGTAATTCAGGACAGGCAAATTAAAAACATTCTACACATGGCCAAAAGGAAAGGTCTAAACTCCTCCAATCCACAGCAAAATCACTACTTCCTCTCTTTTTGAGTCCATACCAATAACCCAACGGATACAAGGGTCAAACCAACCCAGCCCATTAGAAATGAGACCAAAACCTGGACAAATGCCCTCCCTTAAGTCACGCACTGAATAGGACCGCTTTGCACCCAACGCGAAATACACACAACCAAAACCACACATCAACCACCCCCAAATGCAAAAAAGCCATCCTCAACAAGTTGGAAAGAGGGTCTCAAGGAAAAGCTCCACCCTCTCCTACACCTTAAGCAACAAAAGTCCTTCCACAAAAGCTAACCCAGATCTTCAAGTACCTGGTGGAGGCGCCATCAGTCGCTTAGCAGAGGCTGCATTTCAAAGCTTTAGCGCTGCTTCTGAAGGTGCAGACCCTCCAGTCCCAAAAGCCTCTGTCTGCAGCAGGTTCGCTGGTCTTTCTAGCCTTCAGAGGACTTGAGTCAGGGAAAGGGGAGGGAAGAGACAAGGAACGGATGGAAAAACAGCAAAACACAGGTGTTGGTAGCCATCCCAATTTCCTAGGCATACAAGCTTGGAATCTCCCGTTGGGCGACCACCCACCCACCCCTTCCAGGCACCAAAACAGGGACCTGGGAGTGCACGGGGAGTCCCCACCGGCACCCCACAAGCTCTGGGCCCAGACCGTGCTACCTCGCACAGCCGGCGGCGATGGCGGCGTCCCGGGAAAAGCCGCGTTGGTCGCAGAGAGCGGGTGGACTTCTGCACTGGAGCGTGGGCTGAGGGACCCGGCAGGGGAGCCACCGGCCAGATCTGGAGGGGGCGGGTAGGGGCAGCTCGAGGATGGCGGCGGAGAGTGGGCTAGCGCCCTCCCTCCCTCCCCACATGGTTACATCTCCCTTTCCCTGGGAGGAGTGGCTGGGCCGCGGCGGTGGCAGTTCCAGAGAACCGCTGAGGAGGAGCCGCCAGCCCTGATTGGGAGCAACACCGCCCGCCGCCTGGCGCCACTGCAACCTCCCCCCTCCCCAGGATCTCCATTTTAGCAGCGCGCGCCTCCCGCCCCCCCGCCTCCGGGGTGCCCCAGAGACTATTTGTTGCAGGCCCCTGCCCTCCCCCAGACCTCCCTCCCCTTCCACCACCTCAGCTCTGAGCAAGTACATGGTTGGGCTCTTCTTGTCGCCCAACAATAAAGATGGGCTGTACCCCCACCCTTCCCCCGAGTGCAGAAACCGGCGCCGCTGGAAGAAGAAACACCGAGCTGGAGAGTCCTCATGGACCCCCCCCCCCCGACTTCTCCCTTCTCCGCGCGCAACCTCAGCCCTACCTCCACCAATCCTGGGTCGCTGGGCATGGAGCTCCTGCCACCATCCGCGCCTCCGCCGCCGTCCGTGTCCTCTGAGCCGCCACTGCCGCCGACGCCGCGGCCCTCTGCACCGCCAACGCCGCCCATGCCGCCGTCCTCTGCACCGCCTCTATCCTCTGCGCCGCTGCCACTGCCATCTGCGCCGCCAACGCCTCAGTCCTCTGCGCCGCACCGCCCCCTGCACCGCCGCCCTCTGTGCTGCCTCCTCAGCCAACGCCGCCGCCCTTTGCGCCGGGAAGGCACCGCCGCCGCCGCCGCCCTCTGCGCCGCCAGTGCCTCAGTCCTCTGCTTCACCGACGCCGCAGGCCTCTGCGCCGCCGCCGTCTTCTGCGCCGCCGACGCCCTCTGCGCCACCGACACCTCCCTCTGCGCCGCCGACGCCCACGACGCCGCCGCTGCCAAAGCCGCCGCCTGCGCCACGACGCCACCGCTATCCTCTGCGCCGCCGCCGCCGCAGTCCTCTGGGCTGCGGCCGCGGGAGGCGCGGGTGGCGGCGGGGGGGTAGAGGGCGCGCGGACGGCGGCGGCCAGAGCGCGGCACGGATGGCGGCGTCGGTGGCGGCGCAGAGGGCGGCGGTGCAGGAGGCGGGGCTGCGCCGAGGACAGCGGCGTTGGCGCAGAGGACTGGGGCGGCACAGAGGGCGGCAGCGGCGCGGGCGGCGCAGACTCCGGCGGCTTCGGCGGCTAAAGCGGCGGCGCAGGTGGCGGCGGCAGGAGCTAGAGGCCCAGCGGCTGAGGACGGGCGGAGGTAGGGCTGAGGATGCGCGGGGAGAAGTGTGGGAAGCCGGTCCGCGAGGGCTCCCGGGCCGGCTTTTCGCTGAGATGGTGGAAGGGGAGGGAGGGCTGGGGGCGGGCAGGGGCCGGCGACGACTAGTCTCCGGGGCCACGCCGGGCGGGGGGAGGCGCGCGCTGCTGAAATGGAGATCCTGGGGACCGGGGAGGCTGCGGCGGCTGCGGGAGGCGGTGTCGCTCCTGCTAGGGGCTGGCGACTGTGCGCGCCTCAACCCTGGCGGCTCCTCCTCAGTGGCCCTCTGCCACTGCCACCCCAGCGGCCCGGCCACGCCTCCCAGGCAAAAGGAGATGTAACCATGTGGGGAGGGACGGGGGGCTCCAGCCTACTCTCCGCCGCTGGCCTCAGGCTGCCCCTACCCGCCCCCTCCAGATCCGGCCTGGGGCTCCCCTGACGGGTCCCTCAGCCCACGCTCCAGTGCAGAAGTCCACCCGCTCTCTGCGACCAACGCGGCTTTTCCCGGGACGCCGCCATCGCCGCCGGCTGTGCGAGGTAGCACGGTCTGGGCCCAGAGGTTGTGGGGTGCCGGTGGGGACTCCCCGTCCTCAGCCGCTGGGCCTCTAGCTCCTGCCGCCGCCACCTGCGCCGCCGCTTTAGCCGCCGAGGCCGCTGGAGTCTGCGCCGCCCGCGCCGCTGCCGCCGCCCTCTGTGCCGCCCCAGCCCTCTGCGCCGCCGCCGCCACCGCCTGCGCCGCTGTCCTCTGCGCAGCCCAACCTCCTGCACCGCCGCCCTCTGCGCCGCCACCGACGCCGCCGTCCGCGCGCCCTCTACCCCCCCGCCGCCACCCGCGCCACCCGCGGCCGCAGCCCAGAGGACTGCGGCGGCGGCGGCGGCGCAGAGGATAGCGGTGGCGTCGTGGCGCAGGCGGCGGCTTTGACGGCGGCGGTGTTGGCACCGTCGGCGGCGCAGGGGGCGGCGGCGCAGAAGACAGCGGCGGCGTAGAGGCCTGCGGAGTTGGTGAAGCAGAGGACTGCGGCATTGGCGGCGCAGAGGGCGGCGGCGTTGGCTGAGGAGGCAGCACAGAGGGCGGCGGTGCAGTGGGCGGTGTGGCGCAGAGGACTGAGGCGTTGGCGGCGCAGATAGCGGTGGCAGCGGCGCAGAGGATAGAGGCGGTGCAAAGGACGGGGGCATGGGCGGCGTTGGCGGTGCAGAGTCACTCCTGCTGGTGGAAGGTGGCTGTGTGCACAGCAGCCCTGCCACCTCCTGCTCAGTGGCCTGCCGCCCCCACCACTGGTCGCAGGTCGTTGGCAAGGGTGATTGAACCAGGGAGGGAGGGCAGGAGCCTGGGAGGGGAGAGGGAAGGAGCGGGCCCACTCCCTGCCGCAGGCCTTGGGCTGCCCCTGCTCACTCTGTCCAGATACAGCCCGCAGCTCCTTTGCTGGCCCCCTAGCATGATGCTCAAGTCCACAAGTAGGCCAGCTTACTGTGCCCGAGGCGGTCTTTCCCAGGGTCCCACCATCGCCGCCTTCTGTGCTAGGCAGCATGGTCCAGGCCAGAGGTTGCGCGGTGCCGTTGGGGGCACCCCGTGCCTTCCCTGGTCACTGTTTCGGTCCCCAAAAGGGTGGGTGGTAAGAGCTTTCTGTCAAAACACCTGCTGTGGAAGGTGTATTAACTACAGAATCTTGTACTACAGCCCTAGGGGTCGTCATAATCTTTGCTGCTTAATTAAAAGAAAGACTCAGTGCTTCTGTTTTTCTTTTCTGGAAAGTGTATGACTGAAATAGCTAATACTGTGTTATGCCCCAAGGTAAAGTTTGGTTCTATTAGAACAGGTGTTCATTTGCACTTTTTCATGCTTAGTATTTATGGAACAGCTGTTATTGAGGGAGGAATTGGAACAACAGACCTAGAAACAGCTTCATTGGGTAACAGGAAGAAGAGTGGGACACCTCATCTAGTCTTCATCAGTAACTTGCACTCACCGTAATTGGAATGCTGATAAGGGCCACCACTTAACCTGCATTTAACAAATAGGCACTCTATTAAGCCGATTTCATGGACTGTCTCTTTAATCCTTTTAAGGGTATGATACTTCTCTGCATTTTACAGATAATGAAATGAGCCTTAGAGTTTCCATTCCCAGCTGGGATTCTATTGCACCATTGCACTTGACTCAGATCTTTTCCAACTTCACATTCCTATTGTTTTTAATAAGCTTTTTTCTGAAAACGGTATTACTGTCTCTACAGCCAGCAGTTTATAGGCATCATTAGACACCAACTGCAGCAGTCAGATGCCAAATTCTGTTGTTTTATTCCTCCAGTATTCCTGTCACTACCACCTTAATTTAGGTCCTCACTCTTAAATTTTTCTGTTTATTGTGCACTTCATTCATTGCAAATCTCTATGGTACAGACCTGCACCTGAACTCTTGGAGTAGCTTTGCTCGGCCAGGTGTCTAATGATCGCTCTAGAAAACACATAGATCATGTAGCTTGTCTGCCTAGAATGCTTGCTTGCTGCCTGATTGCCTGAGGAGGTATTGCCTTGTTTCCTTAAACGACCTGTGAGGCCCCTTCATGGTCTGGCTCTGTCCTATCTACCAGCTCATCTTTGCCCCTTCTTACTGTGGTCAAACTTGTGTTCCTCAGCATGTTTTCTCATGTCACTGTGTCGCCTGAAGACTTTCCACCTCTTAGTTTTACTTGGTAAAAGCCACCTTCAGATGTAAGACCCAGCTCATGTAAACTCTTTTGGGAAACCTCTCAATTCGTTTTTTCTGTGGTCGTTGAAGAACTTTGTGCATTTCATTTTGTGGTGGAATTTCCTTTTTACATTTTTGTCCCAGATTTAAATTTGAAGCCCCCATGGCCAAGGATAGTGCCACTGACACACTGTTAAATCTTCAGAGGCAAGGTCTTAATGTGCTACAGCTTCTGTACTCTTAGGTGTAACTTTTAAAGGGTAATCCATTCTCCCAATCTCTAGTTTTAAAATCTTTCCTTTTTAAAATAATGTCCTATATTGGAGAGTTTTTTTCTGCAAATAGGGTATGTCTATTAAAATTTTTAAAAAGCACTTGGCAAATGACTTGGAAATACTGCCAAATATTCGTTTACTTCCTCTCTTTAGTTTTTAATTTTACTCTTTGTATAGCCTCTTTTTTAGAGAGATTTATATATTTATTTATTTTACACCGAGAATGACAGTGAGAGAAGTGATACAAGCAGAGGGAGTGGGAGAGGAAGCAGCAGCCTTCCTGCCAACCAGGGAGCCCCGTGCAGGGTTGGATCCCAGGACCCTGGGATCAAGACCTGAGCCAAAGGCAGAGGCAAAGGACTGAGCCACCCAGGTGCCCCTCTTTGCATAGTCTCTCACTTCCTTTTTTTGTTTGTTTTTTAATTTATTTATTTGTCAGAGAAAGAGAGCACACAAGCAGGCAGAGTTGCAGGCAGAGGGAGAAGTAGGCTCCCCACCGAGCAAGGGAGTTCAATGCAGGGTTCCTTTCCAGAACCTTGAGATCATGACCTGAGCCCAAGACAGTGGCTTACCTGACTGACCCAGGCGGAGCAGGGAGGGGGCATCCCTTTGCATAGTCTCTTAACATTAGGTCCCTTTATTAGGCCCTTTTGAGTTCATACCTGCTCCTTTGCTCACAGTTGAGGCAACAATTTATTGCAAAATAGAAGTCTTCTCAACCAGTGTCTGTTTTAAAAAGGGTCACCTCAGGAGAACTAGAAAATGCCTTTCTCTGACATTCCATTTTGTTCTGTGCTTGCTGGCTTCAGGCTTTAGAAACGGGAGCTATCTTGAAACAGCTGGTAGAACAGTGACTAGAGTGGTGTCTAGATACAGAACGACTTAAGGAGGAAAAGGATTCCAGTTGACAAGATCATGAAGTCTCTTTTTTTCTTGGCAGTTTTACAGCTGAATAGGATTCCAGATGACTGGGCTTCCCTTACTTAGCAAGGGATTTTCAAGAGGTGGGCTGGACAATCTTTTGAACTTTTAATAATTTAGATACTGGTATTTTATGTTATTTTTCAGATTGAAGTCCTAGGTGATCTTTCCCTTTCAGTTGGTACCGTTTTATAAATGAAGCCTCTTAAATTGTGTGTTTTATCTTCTCTTTTCTTTGGATTTCATTTGTTTATTTGACAGAGAATGCCTGTGTGCCTGGAATTGAGCACACACCAGGTGTGGGGGGGGGGGGGTTGGGGGAGGGGGAAGCTGGCTCCCCACCCAACAGGTAGTCCGATGTGGGGCTCAATTCCAGAACCCTGGGATCATGACCTAGGCCAAAGGGAGATGCTTAACCAACTGAGCCATCCACGTACCCCTGTATATCAGTATTTCCAAAAGCCATTGATGTAATAATGAATTTCATGAGAGAGGATACGTCTGATGATTTGGAATGTTCTGGTCCATAGGAATTTGTGACATTTTAAGTTTGGTAACTCTTAATAAGCATTTCATTAATGGAACACAAACTTTGAGAATCTATCAATTCTCAGTGAAAAGAGAGACTAATGCTGAACTGCAAGTTGGCTTCTAAAGAGATTTACATGCAACCTTCCAAAATCCATACCTCGTTGTAAAAACATTTGCAAACAGGAAATGTCCTATTCAGACATGAGTAATTTTAGTACACAGCAGCATGTTGATCCCTAACTGGGGAACTTTGGCTAAACTTAGTGTTGGGCTTAATCGTATTTGTCAAATCAGCTAGTGGTAACTTGAATCATTGTGATCCTCTCGTGGTTTTGAAAGGTGTATTTTCAGAATTAATTTTATTCAGAACATGCTCAGAAGATTGTAGAAGGATATTTTCTTTGTTCTTCTGAGTGACCAATGTAATCTTTACTTTTCAGTTTCCTTTTGCAAGCCCCAGAAGCTTGCTTTGTTTCCAGTTCATTGATTCTTGTCAAGTAAATAGATCAGTAGGCCTAATTATTTTTTCCTATTCGTCCATCCTCTATCCATTCCCTCTAGTTTTATATGAAATACTGTTTTCGAAATGAGGGTTGTATTTATACCTCTTTACTTTCTCAAGTATCTTCTCTATACAGTGAAATTTAAATTTGCAGTAGTTTTCTGCAAAGTTTTAGTACTAGTATGTTGAAGTGGTGGAAAGTCATTGAAATTCTAACATAATGACAGATATATCTGGACTATTTTTGTGTCATTTTAACTTTTTAACCCCAGTGCAAACAAATCAGATTTGTGAGGAAAGAGGTCTGAGCTAAAGTGATAACTTGGCATTCATGGGTGGTGTCTGCTACATAGTCTTTCATCATAAAAACTCTCTTACTGGGGCGCCTGGGTGGCTCAGTGGGTTAAGCCACTGCCCTCGGCTCAAGTCATGATCTCAGGGTCCTGGTATCGAGTCCCGCATCGGGCTCTCTGCTCAGAAGGGGCCTGCTTCCCTCTCTCTCTGCCTGCCTCTCTATCTACTTGTGATCTCTCTCTGTCAAATAAATAAATAAATAATCTTTAAAAAAAAAAAAACTCTCTTACCTTTATGCAATTGAGCCAACCTATCTAGATTATAAAAAGTAAGCTACAGAATGCAGTTTTATTGTATTTTTTTTCCTTTCCATTAAGAACAGGCTTTTGGGCTGATGGATTGTCCTTTTGAATAAGAACATTTGTAGTTAGCAGATAAATCAGAATTTTTCTATAGGTCTGTTCTGGAGGATTATAATTTGACCTTCAGTTTGGCAGATATTTGTATTAAATTGTGGAATACTGTTTATTGTATATGAATGAGCACATTTTTAAGTCTTGCCACTTGAGAATCAAGAAAGCAATCTTGGGGAGCCTGGGTGGCTCAGTGGGTTAAAGCCTCTGCCTTCCACTCAGGTCATGATCCCAGGGTCCTGGGATCCAGCACTGCATGGGGCTCTCTGCTCAGCAGGGAGCCTGCTTACTCCTCTCTCTCTTCCTGCCTCTCTGCCTGCTTGTGATCTCTGTCTGTCAAATAAATAAATTAAAAAGGAAGTCTTAAAAAAGAAAGCAATCTCATTGGCCTCCTCTGCTTTGCAGCTAAGAACAGCTGATGAATGCAGAGCAGTTTGTGCCATTTTCCACTCGAATTTCTATGACTTTGTTCATGTATCCCAGACATTCATTTTAATCGTAAGTTTAAACCTTTTTTTTTTTTTAAAGATTTTATTTATTTGACAGAAATCACAAGAGAGGCAGGCAGAAAGAGAGGAAGGGAAGCAGGCTCTCCGCTGAGCAGAGAGCCCGATGCGGGACTCGATCCCAGGACCCCGAGATCATGACCTGAGCCGAAGGCAGCGGCTTAACCCACTGAGCCATCCAGGCGCCCCAAGTTTAAACCTTTTTATCGCTATTCAGCTCCAGCTCTAACAAACTAACCAACCCAAGCCCTGGAATTTAAAAAAAAAGAAGGCTTCTGGCAAGTGGTAGTTGGTTTCCTTTTCTTCCCTTCGCTCTGGCTCTTCAAGACTCAGGGATTCAAAAGTGGTGAAAAGAAGTGCCACCTCTCCCTGTGTCCAGCCCCACAGAAACTTTCAGATGATGGGAAGCAAGAAAGAGCTAACTGGAATATTGATCGCTAAACTTAGCCTGGTTGTGTTTTTTTGCTGGACCAGATACTGGTGTGGAGATGGGGAAGAAGAGTAAAGGTTTTACTCTGCTCTAGGGAATATAAGAGCACAGTCATACCCAAATTACATAAAGTTGTAAAGCAGTTAGATCTAAGAACTCTGCCAGTCATCTGGAAAACCACTTATGCCTTGGTGAAACCCTGATGGTACAGATTGTTTCTGAAAAGGTGCATGTTACACTTTATGGGGTGTGTTCTGTGTGTGTATGTGTGTAATGGTAATTACGGTATTGATCCTAAATTTACAGCTAAAATGTTAGTCTCTATTGGCTATTATAATTACTAGGAATGAAGATAGAGCATTTTGAAAATTCTTAAAAGCTAGTGAGAAAATATTTTGCTCTACCAAAATGTGATGTATTTATAGCATTTCTAGAGTACATTTTCAAACAGAACTGCACAACTAGAATTGATTTCCTAATTTTAAAAATGAACAGTAAAACACATAGATTAATTTATACCGTGATGCATCATTTCTCTATTTCTGTATTAATCCTCTCAAAAAAACTAAAAAGTATATTAGTTGGGAGAAAAAAAACCATCTTGTTATCAAGGTTATTAAACCTTCTAGCTTTATTAAAATGTAATTGGCCTCTAAGATACTCACATTGAAAGAATAACCTGGAAAACCAACCAGCAGAGAGAAAAGAATTGTCGTGTTTGTCACCCCCAAAATTTTTCTCTTGCCCTTTGTTAATTCCTTCTACCCTTTTCTATCCCCAGTCAACCACTGATCTGCTTTCTGTAACTACAGATTAGTTTGCATTTTCTTGGATTTTGTGTAACTGTGATTCTACAGTATCTACTTTTGGGATTTCCTTTGGTTTCTTTAAATCAGCATGCTTATTTTGAGATTCATCCATGTTTATCCCTTTTTATTGCTGAATACTATTCCATTGTATGCCTGTTTTGCTGTTTTCTCTATCCACGTGTTGATGGACATTTGAGATCCACTTTCTGGCTAGTACAGATAAAGCTGTCTTGTACATCCCTGGACAAGTCTTGTGTAGACGTACACTTTCATTTTACTTGTGTAAAGCAGTGAAATCACTGGTGTTTTAACTTTTTAGCAAAATGCTACACTCTTTCTCTCTCTCTTTCTTTCTTTATTTTATTTTTTTATAGTGGTTGTGTGTGTTAGATTGCCAAAGCAGTGTGTGAGTTCAGTTGTTCTACCTTTTTGCCAGGCTTGTTGTATAGCCTTTTTAATTTTTAGGCAAATAGAGGGTGTCTGATGGTATCTCATTGTGGTTTTGTATTTTCCTAATAAGTAAAAAAGATTGGTATTTTCAAATGCTTATTTGCCATCTTTTTAAAGTTTTTAAAATATCTTTTACCCATTTTTAAGTTTGGTTGACTTAATGAATTATGAGAGTTCTTTATTTTAGGTTCAGATGTAAGTTTTATTTTTTTAAAGATTGTATTTATTTATTTGACCGACAGAGATCACAAGTAGGCCAGAGAGGCAGGCGGGAGGAGGGGGGAGCCGGCTTCCTGCTGAGCAGAGAGCCTGATGCAGGACTCCATCCCAGAACCCTGGGATCCTGACCTGAGCAGAAGGCAGAGATTTTAACCCACTGAGTCACCCAGGGGCACCCAGATGTTTGGTTTGTTTTCTCACTTTTTATTTCTTTCTTTTCAGTGTAACACTTTTTATTTATTTCTTTTCATTGTTTTTGCACCACACCCGGTGCTCCATGCAATACGTGCCCTCCCTATTACCCAGATGTATGTTTTAAAAGTCTGTTGAAGAACACTAGATGAAATCTTGTTTGTTTTCTTTTATAACTTTTATTTTTTATGTCATTTTAAAAAATCTTTGCCAAACCCAACATCACCAAAATTTTCTCAGATTTTTTCTAGTAGGAGTTTTACAGTTTTAACTCATATTAGGGTATATAGTCTGTTTTGAAGTGATACTTGTATACAGATTGGTAAGGGTGAGGTAAGCTGGTTTGGGGGTTTGGGGTTTTTTCTTTGTTGTGTGTGTGTGTGTGTGTGTGTGTGTGTGTGTTTTAAACATATGGCCATCCTGTTATTCTGGCATCGTTTATCGGAAAGATTATTCTTTGTTCATTGAATTGCCTTGGCATCTTGGTGAAATCACTGGACTGTGTATTTGATGCTGTTTCTGGACTCTCTCTTGTTCCGTCAGTCTGTTTTGTCTTTACACTGGTACTATACTGTCTTAGTCTTGTTTTTTAAGGTCTTGAAATCAGGGGGTATAAGACTACTAATGTTGTTCATTTTCAAAGTCAATTTGCCTCTTCTACTAGATCCTTTGTATTTGCATATAAGTTTTAGAATTACCCTGTCAATTTTTAAATTTTTTAAACGATTTTTATTTATTTGTCCGAGAGAGGCAGGCAGAGGGAGAAGCAGGCTCCCCACTGAGCAAGGAGCCCAGTGCAGGACCCAGTCCTAGGACCCTGATATCCATGACCTGAGCTGAAGGCACATGCTTCCATGACTGACCACCCAGGCGTCCCCACCTTTTCAATTTCTTTTTCTTTTTTTTAAGATTTTTTATTTATTTATTTGACAGATGGAGATCACATGTAGGCGGAGAAGCAAGCAGAAAGAGAGAGGAGGAAGCAGGTTCCCCGCTGAGCAGAGAGCCCGATGCGGGGCTCGATCCCATGACCCTGGGATCATGACCCGAGCTGAAAGCAGAGGCTTTAACCCACTGAGCCACCCAGGCACCCCACCTTGTCAATTTTTACAAAAAAGCCTGCATGGCTTTTTATTGGAATTCATTGAATTTGTAGAAAACTGACACTGCTTGACCAGATTAGTTCAGTGTTCAAATCCCTGAAAATGGCATCTCCTCTTTAGGCCTCCTCTTTGGTTGGGTCTTCTCTCAGCAGTGTTTTGTGGGTTTTAATGTACCAATTGTGCATATCTTGTGTCAAATTCATCACGAAGTGTTTCACATTTTTGATGCTCTACAAACATTTCTACTTTAAGGATTTCCATTTCTGGTTGTTCTTAGCTGATTCTTACAAATAGTTACTTTCGTATGTCTTATACTACATTTTTGCTAAAGTTACCTATTCTAGTAGCTTTCTGAGGATTTTGCAGTTTTTTTTTTTTCCATAGATGATCTTATCTGTGAGTTAAGACAGTTTTACTTTTCCAATTTGGATGCCTTTTATTTTTCTCTTCTTACCTACTGCATGGTTTAACTCTTCAGAACAGTGTTGAATGAAAGTAGTGAAGAGCTCACATCCTTGCATTGTTCTTGGGTTTTAATGGAGTAAAGCACTGAGTCTTTTATCATGAAGTATGGTATGAGCTGTCGTTTTTGGTAGGTTGAGGAAGTTCTCTTCTAGTTTGCTAAGAGTTCTTAATTAAGGAATAGATGTTGGATTTGTCAAGTACATTTTCCTGTTTTGCATCTCCTGCATTTTTTTCCTCTCCTGCATCTTTTAAGACAGTCATACAGTTTTTCATATTTAAAGCTGAATCGCATTGGTTGATTTTTGGAATTCTAAACCAGCCTTTCACTCCTGGGAAAAATCCCACTATGTATTCTCTTGGCAGTAATCTGAGTTAGATTATTTTCTTTTTAAAGAGTATTTGCATCTGGGATGCCTGGGTGACTCTGTTAAGTGTCTGCCTTGAGCTCAGGTCATGAGTCCTGACGCAGGGAGCTTGCTTCTCCAACTCTCTTCAGCTCTCCTGCTCTCTCCTTATCTCTGTCTCTCTCTGTCAGATTGGTTTAGCTTTCTGGCAGTGTACTTGGTTTTGTATTTAGACTGATGGGGCTCTCCTAGAATAAGTTGGGGACGCATCATTTTTCTTCTCCTCATTTTATGGGAAGAGTTTGGATAGAATTGGTATTATTTCTTTTGAAGCGTTTGTTAGAATTCACCAGTGAAGCCATCTGGGCCTAGAGTTTTCCTTATGGAAATTTTAACTACAAATTAAATTTCTGTAAGAGTATAGGGATATTTAGATGATTTGTTTCCTCTTGAATGAGTTGTGGCACTTTGTGCCTTTCAAGAAATGTTGGAATTTGCCCATTTTATTGAAGGAAAGGTGTTGATAATATTCCTGTATCATCCTTTTTGGTACCTGTAGCAGCTGTCTTGTACATTCTTGTACATTGATTTTAATTCCTGTAGCAGCTATTGAGATGTCCCCTTTCTTATTCCTTATTGATGATTTGTGTCTTTCTGATTTTATTTTTCTGAACAAGATTTTGATTTTTTTTTCTTCTTTGTTTATCTTGTTTTGTCTTGATTTCAGATCTGGTCTTTCTTTTGCTTATTTTGAGTGTCATTTGCTCTTCTATTCCTAGTTTCCTAAAGTATCAGTGTGGTCATTGATTTGAGGACTTTTTTTTTCATGTATAGGCATTTGATGCTATAAATTAACTTCTCAAGTATTACTTTAGTTACAGTCCATAAAATTTGATAATGTATTTCATTTTCGTTTGGCTCAAGCTATTTTCTGATCGTCCCTTTCTCTTTTGGCTGACGCTTTGTTTTGAATTGTTGCTTCATTTCCAAATATGTGAGGATTTTCCAGCTATCTTGCTGCTTTTTACTTCTGATTTAATTCTTTTGCTTATTAGATGGATTAAGCATCTAGAATTATGTCTTGAGGAATAGAGCCCTTTGTCATTATGAAATCAACTTTGTCACGTATTTTTTTTTGCTCTGCTACTACTTTCTTGTGTATTAAGTAGATTGAGTAAGTGAATAGGGTTAACATGACCTACTGTTATCCATATTTGTCTTTTTATTTGATGTGGATTTCTTATATGCAGATATAATCAGGTTTCTTTTTTGTAAATATTATAGTCTTTGCCCTTTAATCGGGTTTCTTTTTTGTAAATATTATAGTCTTTGCCCTTTTAAAAAGTCCATGTTCAGTTATTATGATTATTGATATGATTCATTTTAAATCTGTCTTTCCCACCCATCCTCTTTCCTCTTTCCTTCTACTGTCTTTGGCTTAGTGGAGTTTTTGTTGTTGTTGTTGTTTTAATTCAGTTTACATCATTTCTTCTTAGCCGTAACTCTCTGGTTTTAGTTGTTTAGTATACATCTTTAGTATATATCTAAGATTATCTTCAAAAGACACACTTCTTTCCATATCCAGTTGTCCACTGAACAACTTGGGGATTAGGGGTGCTGGCCCCATATAGAGTTGAAATCCAAATATAACTTATGAGTCCCCCAGAACTTACATACTTCCAGCCTACTGTTTACAGGAACACTTACCAAGAACAGAAGCAGTCAGTTAACATATTATGTATGCTGTATATATTATACAGTGTATACTGCGGTGAAGTAAGTGAGAAAAGGAAATACTAAGAAAATCATAAGGAAGAGAAAATACACTTACAATATTTTTCGTACCATGTATTTTTTAAAAGGAAATCCACTTGTAATTGGACCCACATAGTTCAAACCGTGTTTTTCAAGGGTCATCTGTAGTATATGAGTACAGGTATGCTGCCACTTTCCTGGACCTAGTCTTTCTGGTGTTAGCGCTATTGTAATCCTTCATTAGAGAATTTGTATATAGTCACTTATCTTCTAAAGAGGTTGCAAAATATAAAAGAAGAAATCTTTTCTATTTTTCCACATACCTATCAGTTCTGGTGCTCTTCATTCCTTTGTGTAGAGCCAGATTTCCATGGGGTAATGTTTTCTTCTGCCTGAAGGACTTCTTGTAACATCCTTATAGTTTGGATCTGCCGGTGAGTGATTCTTTTGTTTTTTATTTCTCAGTTTTTATTTTGCCTTTTTCTGATAACAGCTAAATGTCTAAATGTTCTGATAACAGCTGAATGGTCTAAATGTCTAGCTTTGTGAGGATACAACGCATATATAATACAGTTCATCTATTTAAAGTGTGCAGTTCATTGGTCTTGAGTATATTGGCAGAATTATGAACTGTGGCCTCATTTCATCACCCTCCAAAGGAATCCCCTTGTTTTTCCCTGTCACCCTTCAGGGTGCCCCCACTCCCAGTGCACGCAGCCATCCCCAGTCCTAGGGAACCCCTGATAAACTCTCTCTCTAAAGATTCGGGGTTCTGGGTATTCTGCATAAATGGAATCAGATGACATGTGGTCTCTTGTGACTGGGTCCTTTCACTACCATCATGTTTCTTTTTTTTTAATATTTTATTTATTTATTTGACCGAGAGAGAGAGAGGTCACAAGTAGGCAGAGAGGCAGGCAGAGAGAGAGAGGGAGAAACAGGCTCCCCACTGAGCAGAGAGCCCGATGCGGGGCTCGATCCCAGGACCCTGAGATCATAACCCAAGCCAAAGCAGAGGCTTAAACAACCGAGCCACCCAGGCGCCCCTACCATCATGTTTCTAAGGCTCACCTTGGAAACATGTATGTTGTAGCATGTATCAGGACCTGCTCCTGTAAATAACCAGATAATATTCCGTTGTATAGGTAAACCACCTTTTGGATACGAATGAATAATGCTGCCATGAACATTAGTGTACACGTTTTTGTATGGATCCATGTTTTAATTTCTCTGGGATTTAGGCTTAGGCTTGGAATCGCTGGGACAAATCCAAAGTGGCTGCACCATTTCATATTGCCAATGGTGTATGAGGCTTCCAGTTTCTGTCCTTGTTTTGAAAGATGTTTTCAGTGGGTATAGAATTATGGGTTCAGTTTCTTTCTTTCCGTACCTTAAAGGTGGTGTTCCCTTGTTTTCTGGGTTTCATTATTTCAGATAAGTGATCTGCTGCCATCCCCCACCCCCTTTATTCTTTGTCTACAAAGTGTGTCTTAGTTGCTTCTAAGATTTCTCTTTATCTCTGGCTTTTAGCAGTTTGTGATGACCCTTGGTGTTGTTTTCTGAATGTTTCTTGTGCGTAGGGTTTGTTGAGCAGCACTGTGCTTTCTACTTAAAGCCTATAGGCTATTGGGAAATAAATAAGGAACATTTTTATAAAATAAACTAATGTTCAATCCACATTCATAGTGATTATAGTTGTAGCTAGCCCAGAAGAGCTAGAATTCTTTGAATTGCCCTGGGTACTGTTTTTCCTCCATGGACAAATTGCTTTAGAATGGACCTTAGAGATCATTTTATCCAGTCATTACATCCAGGAAAACTAGACCCGGGGAACTTAAGTGACTGGCCCCAAACCTGCTTCCTCCTCTCTCTCTGCCTGCCTCTCTGCCTGCTTGTGATCTCTGTCAAATAAATAAATTTAAAAAGAATCTTAAAAAAGAAAGCAATCTCGTTGGCCTCCTCTGCTTTGCAGCAAAGAACAGCTGATGAATGCAGAGCAGTTTGTGCCATTTTCCACTCGAATTTCCATGACTTTGTTCATGTATCCCAGAAATTCCTTTCAATCGTTAGTTTAACCCTTTTTATCGCTACTCAGCCCCAGCTCTAACGAACTAACTAACCCAAGCCCTGGAATTAAAAAAAAAAAAGAAGGCTTCTGGCAAGTGGCTGCTGGTTTCCTTTTCTTCCCTTCGCTCTGGCTCTTCAAGACTCAGGGATTCAAAAGTGGTGAAAAGAAGTGCCACCTCTCCCTGTGTCCAGCCCCACAGAAACTTTCAGATGATAGGAAGCAAGAAAGAGCTAACTAGAATATTGATCTCTAAACTTTGCCTGGCTGTATTTTTTGCTGGACCAGATACTGGTGTAGAGATGGGGAAGAAGAGTAAGATTTTACTCTGCTCTAGGGAATATAAGAGCACAGTGACCCCCAAATTACATAAATTTGTAAAGTAGTTAGATCTATGAACTCTTCCAGCCATCCTTATGCCTTGGTGAAACCCTTTTGATACAGATTGTTTCTGAGAAGATGCATGTTAAAATTTCTGGGTTGTGTTTTGTGTGTGTGTGTGTGTGTGTGTGTAGTGGTAATTACAGTATTGACCCTAAATGTAAATTTTAGATTTTTTAGTTGTTGTGTGATGGTGTGTAATTTCGAACTTAATTTTGATTCTTTCAGATGACTAAGAGCGTTGAACATCTTTCATGTGCTTTGCTCTTTGTATATATATTTTTGGTGAAGTGTCTGCATAAAACTTTTACCAATATTTTTATTGGTTTGTTATTTTACAGTCAATATTCATTATTCACAGATTCTACATTTGCAAATTTTCATACTTGCGTAAGCGTATTAGAAACTGAAATCAATACTCAATAGGATTTGCATACATTCATGTTTGCAGAACAGTGAACAATTTGAGTCACTCAAGATGCGTGTTCCCAGGTGAGGTCAAACAGTCACCCTCTACCTCACACTCAAGAGGTACTACCACACACAAGAGTGTGTTTTGGCTCTCACACTCAAGTTTACTTTTGACAGACTGTATAATGCAATGCTCTTCACACTTTTTTGTGTGTTTTGTTTTTGATTTCATTGATTAAAATGACTTTCAAATGTAATGCTGAAATGATGTGTAATGTTCATGAGTGTAAGAAAGATACAGTGTGCCTTACAGAGAAAATACATAAGCTAGGTAAGCTTTGTCCAGCTATGAGTTATATAGTGCTGTTGGCTATTATTTCAATTTTAATTATTAACCTTGTACATTAAATAAGGTGTCTTAAAACAGAAACACATAAAGCAAGGTTATGTATTGATTAGCTAATGAAAATGTTTCAATCAGAGACTCCTTAGCAACGTAGCCCTATATATCCCCTAGGAAGAATGTTCTCTGTTCAGTAATTCAGTGTGTGTGATGGCTCCACAGACAGTACTAACATAAATAATGATAATCAAGTGTACTTACTTTGAGCATTCTTCATATATTCTGGATATAAATCTTCTGTCTGATACGTAATTTGCAGAAACTCCCTGTTTGTGGCTTGCTTTTTAATTCTCTTTACCGAGAAAGAGAGTAAAGAGCAAAGTGTTCTTTATAGAGTAAAATATTTTAATTTTGATGTAGTTTAGTTTGTAGATTTTACTTGTGGTTTATGGGTCTGCTTTTTGTGTGGTATCTGAGAGGACTTTGTCTGAAATGAGGTCATAAAGATTTTCTCCTAGGCTTTCTTTAAAGAGTCTGTAGTTTTGCGTTTTATGTTTGCTTTATGAACTGTTTTAGTTTTTCTATGCATTGTGAGGTATAGGTTGACATTCCTTTTATTGAATGTGCATGTCTACTCATTCCAAAACTCTTTGTTGAAAAGACTGCCTCTTTGCTATTGATTTACTATTGTACTTTTGCCGAGAATCAGCTGATATGTTTGTGCAGGTACATGTCTGGATTTTATATTCTGTTTCGTTGACCTGCATGTCTATTCTTTAGCTAACATCACCCTATCATAGCCACTTCAGCTTTATAATAAATTTTGAAATCAGGTGGTGTGAGTCCTCCAAATTGATATATTTTCCAGAATTCTTAGCTACTCATTATTGTTTCACTCATTTTTGGCTATCCATTTTGCTCTTTTTAAAAAAATGACAACTCCTTTATTTTATTTTTTCATTATTATTATTTTTCAGAGCAGGGAAGGGGCATGGGGAGAAGAAAGAATCCTAAGCAGGCTATATGCCCAGCACAGAGCCTGATACAGGGCTAGATCTCACTAGCCTGAGATCATGACCTGAGGCAAAAATCAAGAGTCAGATGTTTGATTGACTGAGCCACCCAGACATCCCTATACATTTTGCATTTTTATATAAATTTTGCAAAGAGTTCGTCAGTATCTACATTAGCCTTTCCGCTTTTTTGTTCTTTAATTTGGATTGTATTAAATCCAAAGATCCAACTAGGAAGAATTAAAATCTTAATTATATAAATCTTCCTACCCATGAACATATGACATCTCTTTATTTATGTCATATTTGATTTCTCATCAACATTTTATAGTTTTTGCCACATGGGTACCACACACATTTTATTAGGTTATATCTAAGTATTTCATTTTCCCTGGAGTTATTATCAGTGGTACTGATATTTTAAATACTGGTTCCAACATTTTATTGTTACTATATAAAAATATGGTTGATATTTATATATTTATCTTGTTAAATTAACTCATTAGTTTAAAGAGCTTTTTTGCAGAGTCATGGGATTTTCTGCATAGATAATTATGTTATGTGTCAATAGGGATAATTTAATATTGTCCTTTCCAATCTAAATGCCTTATATTTCTTTTACTATATTTATACATTTGTTAAATCATCCCATTTTTTTTTTTTTTTTTTAAGATTTTATTTATTTATTTGACAGACAGAGACCACAAGTAGGCAGAGAGGCAGGCAGAGAGAGGAGGATGCGGGCTCCCTGCTGAGCAGAGAGCCCCATGCTGGGCTGGATCCCAGGACACTGGGATCATGACCTGAGCCAAAGGCAGAGGCTTTAACCCACTGAGCCACCCAGGCACCACTCACCCCATTATTTTTATTAGCTTCTTAAGGTCTATAGGTTCATTAGTGATAACCCCTTTTTTAGTTTAGATATTGATTTTGTTAACTCTTTATTTATTTATTTAATCAATATTGCTTCAGGTTTTTCAATTTAATTGATCATTTTGAAAAGCTGTATTTTTCACTATTTTATCTATCATTTTTCTTTTTACAATTTTACTTATTTGTTCTTTTCCTACTTATTTCCTTTCATTTAACTGTCTGAATTTATTTGGTTTAAGTGACACTTAAATTATTGACTTCCAGTATGACAATCTCTGACGTATTAAATGTTTAGACCATTCTTTTGTCTAGAACACTTAATGTAATAATTAATATGGTTATTATTAATATTAATATTATCATCATCTTGTTTGGAATTTGTTCCTATTTCCACTACTGTGTCCACTTCTATTGTTTTGAAATACTGTATATTTTTTCAGAATTCCATTTTAATTTATCCTTTAATACTTTGAGTATGTATTGTTAAAATGTCTTTGTTGCTGTTTTAGGAGATTTAATACTCCTTTAAACATTATATATCCTACTCAAAATCAATATTTCATTACTTCAAATAAAACATACAAATTTTCCAAGATAGAGGTCCCTGTATCTATTCCCATTACAGTGCACTTTTCAGATCTATTACAGCTATGTACATTGAAAATCCCATCAGATGATATCATTTTGTCTTCAACAGATCGATTTTTTTTTACAAATTTTAGCGTTGAGAAATAATTTATTCACCCAGTAATTTAAAATCGATGGCTTTTTTTTTAATTCATTCCTGGCATTCCAGGATGTCCTCTGCTATCAACTTCCATCTACATGAGGACATCCCCTTAGCTTTTATTTTATTTTATTTTTAAGTTTTATTTATTTATTTGACAGACAGAGATCACAAGTAGGCAGAGAGGCAGGCAGAGAGAGAAGGGGGAAGCAGGCTCCCTGCTGAGCAGAGAGCCAGATGCAGGGCTCCATCCCAGGACCCTGGGATCATGACCTGAGACCAAGGCAGAGGCTTTAACCCACTGAGCCACCCAGGCGCCCCAGCATTTCTTTTAAAATATTAATATAAACACGATTTTTCCTTCATTTGAGGTGCTTTATTTTACCTATACTTCTGAAGGATATTTTACTGAATACAAGATTCAAGACTATGATTCTTTTGTTACAGTACTTGAAAAAATGTTTTTCCACTGTTTTCTTAACTCAGTGGCTTTTGATCAAAATCTGCTAAATTATTCTAAGCAGTTTCCCTATATGTAATGAGTTGCTTTTATCTGAATGCTAACAAGATTTTTTTCTTTATTTTTGGTTTCAGATATTTGATTATGATGTTACTTGGTTTGGATTTCTTTAACTTGATCACATTTGGGGTTGGCTGTGTTTTCGAATATGTACCTTTTTATTTTTAACTAAATTTGGGACTTTTTCAAATATTAACTTGTTTTTGTCTGCTGCAGTCTGTCTTCTCCTTCTCGGATTCCTATCACATGAATATTAGAATTTTTGATATTGTTCTACTGGTTCCTAAAATTCTGTCTTTTAAAACTTTTTTTCAGCTTTTACATTATAATTCCAACATTTGATCTGTTGAGATTGGCATTCATTGATTACCTTTTCAGTTGAAAATCATTTAGGTTTTTCCTTTTTCTGTGTGTATTAAAATATTTTGGTATGCATCTTTGTCATTTGAAACGTTATGTGATTCTGGGTCTTGTTTGCAACTTCTAGATAATATTGATTTTTGTTGTTTTAGCAGGCAGTTATCAGGTTAGGTTAAGACAAATTGTCTTTACCTATTTCTGCTGGCTTTGCTTCTGATGTCTATTTAGTTTACCTTTGCAGTACTATCTTGGCCCATCCTTGTTTTATAATTCCATGTCTGAAATCAGAACATTGACTTTTAAGCTATATTTCAATGTTCAAAGCCCTTTCTATGACGATTCAAGTCAGTTTCATGCATACATGCAAAGCTATGGAGTAAACATAGGTCTTGACACTCCTGGCTTTAAACGTAAAGCATCCTTTCTCAAGCTCCTTCCTCTTAGGATTCTTCCCATTCTAGCCTGTGTTTCCCAGTGGTCCCCTTCCTAGGTTCTGTTGATGAGTGAGGAGTTTTAGATTTCCCTCACTATTGCCAGAATTCTATTTCCGAAGGCCCATCATAATTCTGTCAGTTGGAAGTGGGCACGTCTTCTTCTCTTTACTGGCATTTGTCTGATGTATGAGAAAACAAAACAAAACCTTCAAAATTTTCCAAAATTCCATGGAAGAGTGATATGACTCATGGAAAGGTGTTTTGGCCACAGAACTCTATAGAACACTCCTTGGAATATTAGTCGTTAGAAATATGATAATCAGTTTTTTAAATCTTTAAGAGTCTAATTTGCAAATGCTTTGTTGATACTTAGTGTTTGTTCACTGAAATACGTTATACCAGCAACCTGAGAGATCAAGAGCAATTTACAGTTCAGTTTCCTGTTGCTAAACTTCAGAGTTTAATAGTTGCTGTTGTATTGTTTACCCTTCCCACAATTGACTTGCCATTCTAATTAGTAAAGATTTAGGAGCAGATAAGAAGAAAATGGCTAGTATAAAAATACGATCACTATTTGTTACAAAATGTAAGAATATTTTTCAGCTCACTCTTCTCTGTGATTCAGTTACAGATGTTATCTCTACTTTGAGGGCATTAATATGGATCCCTTGATAATCTCAATCATGCCAGAACAGTCAAAAAAATTCTATGAAATTCCTCCTACAACAACACAACATAAAATGAGCAGATAATGTTCTCAAAATTTTAAAACGTGAATCAATAAAAGGAAATAATTAACAAGAGCAAGAACAACAACAACACATTAAAGCCTTTAAAAATGCCCAAAGTCCTCATATCAGGGAGATCATATGATAGTTGTCTTTCTCCGATTGACTTATTTCACTAAGCATGATACGCTCTAGTATGGGGGGGTAGGGGGATAGGAGAAGAATAAATGAAACAAGATGGGATTGGGAGGGAGACAAACCATAAATGACTCTTAATCTCACAAAACAAACTGGGGGTTCCTGGGGGGAGGTGGGATTGGGAGAGGGGGAGCGGGCTATGGACATTGGGGAGGGGAGGCGAACCATAAGAGACTATGGACTCTGAAAAACAACCTGAGGGTTTTCAAGGGTCAGGGGTGGGAGGTTGGGGCAACCTGAGGGTTTTGAAGGGTCAAGGGTGGGAGGTTGGGGGAACAGGTGGTGGGTAATGGGGAGGGCACGTTTTGCATGGAGCACTGGGTGTTGTGCAAAAAGAATGAATACTGTTACGCTGAAAAAATAAATAAAATGGAAAAAAAATGCCCAAAGTCTCCTTCTGTAAATGTAAAAATGTTTTCTTCTACTTTCTTCTTTTCTTTTCATTAGGGTCATGCTAATCATTGCATATCAGCATCGAGATAAATTGCTTCTTACTAGATTTTGTTTTCTGTTTTGTCTAATTCAGAATATTGCCTGAGAGTTGTTTTCTATTATGTTTTATTACTACGCTTTAGAGTAAGTAATGATTTGGGAGTTGGTTTGAAAACATGAATTCTCTTAATGACATTACTACTATGGGGAAATGTTTTCTAATTTCTAATATCTACTTACCAGAGAACTTTTGGGAAAGAAAATCATCTAAAAGTTCATGACTATGTAATACGTAGCAGATAGTAACAAGAAAAAAAAAAAAGCTTATTAAAGCAGCATTTTGGAGAAGAGTTACTTACCTGGTATTTCCCACAGCACACAGCTAGTCATGACTGTCAGGTGGACTCCCTCATTCCATCTTATTCAGCAGACATTTCTTAAAGATAAAAGATGGAGATGGTTTAAGCTTTTAGTAAAGAACAATAATTATCTAGATCATTAATCATGATTCTGTAAAACAATGAAATGACTTAGTTTCAAACATACACAATGAAAACAGTAGCAAGATTATATTATCCCCTTTCCCCCCCTCCTCATTAGAAACCAGAAAGAACTCTACAACATATGGGTAAGACAAAACTCTGCCACAGAGTGGTTTGCACCCCTCTTCATTCTGCTTCTCTTGATATTCTCTTATACCCTCACCATTTTCTGCCAAATTGTCTTCCTTCGAAATAAATTTTTGAATATGGTTAGTAAAGATACCTAGCTTCATACCTTAGCTCAATCAAATTACCAGCTGGGTGGTCTTGAATGAAATATTTTATGTCTCTTGCTTAAGTAATATATCTCTCTTCAACTTCTATGGTATAAGATAGAAGAATTAAATCCATTCCGGTTTTCTTGTTAGCAATAAGCATCTTTTGCCATACCGCTAGGATTTATGTACTGATTTTCACTAAGGTACTGAAAGATATTGGCTCTTTGTATGTGCCATCCTGCATGTTTTCTTAACCCCAGAGCTCTATGTATCTGTGTAAGGAGTTTGTTCTTCTCAAGGTATTTGCTGGTGTTAAGGTGACAAATCACATTTTGTATGAAAAATAGTTTGAGGTGGGATATTATACTGAAAAATCTTCCCCTTTGGGAACAGTAATATGCTGGGAATGAATACACTGGATGATACTATGGGTAGAAACTTCTTAATTGTTCCTACTTACCAGCATCGTAGAAGCTAACATACATAATCTACGGTCCTTTAAACAACAACATTTCTATATTTTTAAAATTCTCCTTGTCTTTTTATTTACTTATTTATTTAACATTTTCCCAGTTTTATTAAGTCACGACTGGCAAATTGTATATGAAAAAAATCATATAGTCAAAGGATGTAAACTTTTGGTTATGTGATAAGTTCTGGGGTCTACTGTGTTGCAGTGGGATTAAGGTTAAAAATACTGTCTTACATCCTTGAAATTTGTTAAGAGAATAGATCTTAAGGGTTCTCCACCCCCCCCCCACACACAGACACACAAATAAGGAAAACTATGAGGAGATCCATGTGTGAATTAACTTAAGTGTGGTATTCATTTCATAAGATGTACATACATGAAATCATCATACTATAGACCTTAAAAAATCATGTTGCACAATCTGTATTGGGTTTTATATATCCTAATAATATTCACATGTTTTGAAATGACATCTTGATATTGACAAGGCAGATATGGCAATTGAAATAGTCCTGAGTCAACCAATACAGAAAGAAAAAAAAAAAAAAGGATACAAATACATGATGATAAAACACAAATGCTTTTTCTTAAGGTATCAGACAGACAAAGATTCAAGATGAAGTGAGAATTTGAAAATCAAGGTTGTCTTCCCACAGAATAGATAAAAGAGATCACAACAGGTAGGGAAGATGGGAAGAATCAAGTAGATGGCAGAGGATGAATTCACAAAGTTGCCACATTTTGCTAGATCCAGTTCTGCTTCAGCATCATGGAGCTGTGTGGAAGTTGAGTCAATATTGACAAGTACAAGCTGGTCATAAAAACACATTGTTCATTTATGGGAAGTAACTCTCATCTATGGCTCACTCTACTCAGAAACACCTTTGCCCCAGTAAACCATTTCTATCCCATCTAGACATCCTCCAGCACATGTATCATCACTACCTTCCCTCCAAATATAAATTTGCATACATTAAAGATTGAGTTTGCTATGAGGGTAAATATTTATCTCACCAAGGAGAAATTTTAAAAATCTAGTCAGAAACATTCCAACTAAGCGATTAGAGTAGTGCAACCTATCTTTCACACATCCAGGGCCCTCCACAGAGGATCTCAGTTTACTCTTCAAGTGCCATCTTCTTGCTAGGTAACATTCTTCTGACCACACTTTAACAGAGGAGCCTCTAAGGAAAGGCCTTGCTTAAACTTTCCATAGTCTGCAACACATTAAATATTCAAAAGCTAGCCTGGGCGAGGCATTTTTCTCTTAGCATTTAACGATTAGCTGATCCTTATCTTTGTTCTCACTGCAGGTTGACTCTGCACTTACAGGATTCATATCAAATAAGGTGGTTATTTTTTTCCATTAGCCTGTGTGCACAGCTCCAGGATTATTAAACATAGCAAATATCCTATGCTCAAAATCATACCATGCACAAAAATGCCAGTATACCGTGGGTAATAACTTCTGTTCAATAAAGCTTCCTAAGCTATTCTTTTTCACATAATCGTGACCCTATACACTCGTTCTTTTCTCTGGCATCTTTGACTCCTCTTTTCTAATTTACAGTAACTGACAAAGTTTGATATCCTATTGCCTTTGTTTTTCTTTTCTTAATGTGTTAGGCCCACACTAAACATTCAGTGCTTTCTGCTTTCCTTACTCCAATATCTTCTTCTCTAATTCTTAAAACTTTATCATTATCCTCTATTACATGATGCCCTGTTTTATGAGGAAATATCAAATAGCTTAACTACAAGACAGGGACTCCTGGGTGGCTCAGTAGGTCAAGCTAGGGATTCTTGGTTTCAGCTGAGGTCATGATCCGAAGGCCTATGGATCCAGTCCAAGGAGGAGCTCTACACTCAGCAGGGAGTCTGCTTGAGGCTTTTCTCCCTCTCTTTCTGTCCTCCCTGGACTCGCGTGTACATACGCGCACACTCTCTGAAAATACATAAATCTTTTTTAAAATTTTGAGATTAATCAGTAAGATTAGCTAACATATATTAAGTACACAAGAAATATTTAATACAAAAATCGGTGTTTGTTTAAAGAAACAATTTGTGATAAGCAAAACTGTAAGAAAACTTCTGGATTTAACTGCTTTGTACTAGAGAATAAAGTGATAGTAAATAAGTAATTGTAATCTCGCCATAAAAATACTAGAAAATGCATTCGAAACCATTACCTTCCTCTACTTCTAGACCATCTTCTTCTAGACTAATCAAATCCTTATGAAACAAGGAGGCATAAGAGAATTTTTTGTGTGTACTTGCCTTTCCTTTTGCATCATTTCTTTCCAACAAGAAAGGAAACACTTGAAAAAACAAATTCATTTGCCAAACTCAATCCACCTTTAAATTTTTTCATGGAATGGTTAATATGACATGTAAATTGCACTGAAATTCTTTGGTCATTAACATAGTTCATATGTACGACCTAGAAGTGGTTTGGACCAGGCTACCCTATGGCATCATATGTCAAATGTCAACCTGATTTATAACTGCAGAATCTTACTGCATTTTTTTAATTCGTTTATTTGTTTATTTACAGCATAACAGTGTTCATTGTTTTGGCATCACACCCAGTGCTCCATGCAGTACGTGCCCTCCCTATTACCCACCACCTGGTTCCTCAACCTCCCACTCCCCTCCCCCCCCCCCCCCCCGCCCCTTCAAAACCCTCTGGTTGTTTTTCAGAGTCCATAGTCTCTCATGGTTCATCTCCCTTTCCAGTTTCCCTCAACTACCTCGCCTCTCCATCTCCCCATGTCCTCCATGTTATTTGTTATGCTCCACAAATAAGTGAAACCATATGATACTTGACTCTCTCTGCTTGACTTATTTCGCTCAGCATAATTTCTTCCAGTCCTGTCCATGTTGCGACAAAAGTTGGGTATTCATCCTTTCTGATGGAGGCATAATACTCCATTGTGTATATGTACCACATCTTCCTTATCCATTCATCCGTTGAAGGGCATCTTGGTTCTTTCCACAGTTTGGCGACCGTAGCCATTGCTGCAATAAACATTGGGGTACAGATGGCCCTTCTTTTCACTACATCTGTATCTTTGGGGTAAATACCCAGCAGTGCAATTGCAGGGTCATAGGGAAGCTCTATTCTTAATTTCTTCAGGAGTCTCCACACTGTTCTCCCAAGTGGCTGCACTAACTTGCATTCCCACCAACAGTGTAAGAGGGTTCCCCTTTCTCCACATCCTCTCCAACACACGTTGTTTCCTATCTTGCTAATTTTGGCCATTCTAACTGGTGTCAGGTGGTATCTCAATGTTGTTTTCATTTGAATCTCCCTGATGGCTAGTGATGATGAACATTTTTTCATGTGTCTGATAGCCATTTGTATGTCTTCATTGGAGAAGTGTCTGTTCATATCTTCTGCCCATTTTTCGATATGATTATCTGTTTTGTGTGTGTTGAGTTTGAGAAGTTCTTTATAGATGCTGGATATCAACCTTTTGTCTGTACTGTCATTTGCAAATATCTTCTCCCATTCCGTGGCTTGCCTCTCTGTTTTGTTGACTGTTTCCTTTGCTGTGCAGAAGCTTTTGATCTTGATGAAGTCCCAAAAGTTCATTTTCGCTTTTGTTTCCTTGGCCTTTGGAGACATATCTTGAAAGAAGTTGCTGTGGCTGATATCGAAGAGGTTACCGCCTATGTTCTCCTCTAGGATTCTGATGGATTCCTGTCTCACGTTGAGGTCTTTTATCCATTTCGAGTTTATCTTTGTGTACGGTGTAAGAGAATGGTCGAGTTTCATTCTTCTACATATCGCTGTCCAGTTTTCCCAGCACCATTTATTGAAGAGACTGTCTTTTTTCCATTGTATATTTTTTCCTGTTTTGTCGAAGATTATTTGACCATAGAGTTGAGGGTCCATATCTGGGCTCTCCGCTCTGTTCCACTGGTCTATGTGTCTGTTTTTATGCCAGTACCACGCTGTCTTGGTGATCACAGCTTTGTAGTAAAGCTTGAAATCGGGTAACATGATGCCGCCAGTTTTGTTTTTGCTTTTCAACATTTCCTTAGCAATTCGGGGTCTCTTCTGATTCCATACAAATTTTAGGATTATTCGCTCCAGCTCTTTGAAAAATACTGGTGGAATTTTGATTGGAATGGCATTAAAAGTACAGATTGCGCTAGGCAGTATAGACATTTTAACAATGTTTATTCTTCCAATCCAAGAGCATGGAACGGTCTTCCACCTTTTTGTGTCTTCTTCAATTTCTTTCATGAGTGTTCTGTAGTTCCTCGAGTACAGGTCCTTTACCTCTTTGGTTAGGTTTATTCCCAGGTATCTTATGGTTCTTGGTGCTATAGTAAATGGAATCGACTCTCTAATTTCCCTTTCTGTATTTTCATTGTTAGTGTATAAGAAAGCCACTGATTTCTGTACATTGACTTTGTATCCTGCCACGTTACTGAATTGCTGTATGAGTTCTAGTAGTTTGGGGGTGGAGTCTTTGGGGTTTTCCATATAAAGAATCATGTCATCTGCGAAGAGAGAGAGTTTGACTTCTTCCTTGCCAATTTGGATACCTTTTATTTCTCTTTGTTGTCTGATTGCCGTTGCTAGAACTTCTAATGCTATGTTGAACAAGAGTGGTGAGAGTGGGCATCTTTGTCGTGTTCCTGATCTCAACGGGAAGGCTGCAAGCTTTTTCCCATTGAGGATCATATTTGCTGTGGGTCTTTCATAGATAGATTTTATGAAGTTCAGGAATGTTCCCTCTATCCCTATACTTTGAAGCGTTTTCATCAGGAACGGATGCTGGATTTTGTCAAATGCTTTTTCTGCATCAATTGAGAGGACCATGTGGTTCTTCTCTCTTCTCTTATTGATGTGTCCTATCACACTGATTGATTTGCGAATGTTGAACCAACCTTGCAACCCAGGGATGAATCCCACCTGGTCATGGTGGATAATCTTTTGAATGTGCTGCTGGATCCTGTTTGCTAGGATCTTGTTGAAAATCTTTGCATCCATATTCATCAGTGATATTGGTCTGAAATTCTCCTTTTTGGTAGGGTCTTTGCCTGGTTTGGGGATCAGGGTAATGCTGGCTTCATAAAAAGAGTCTGGAAGTTTTCCTTCTGCTTCAATTTTTTGGAACAGCTTCAGGAGAATTGGTGTTATTTCTTCTTTGAAAGTTTGGTAGAATTCCCCAGGGAATCCGTCAGGTCCTGGGCTCTTGTTTCTTGGGACGTTTTTGATCACTGCTTCAATCTCATTACTAGATATCGGTCTATTCAGGTTGTCCATTTCTTCTTGGTTCAATTTTGGGAGTTTGTAGTTCTCCAGGAATGCATCCATTTCATCTAGGTTGCTTAGCTTATTGGCATATAACTGTTGGTAATAATTTCTGATGATTGTTTCTATTTCCTTGGTGTTAGTTGTGATCTCTCCCTTTTCATTCATAATTTTATTAATTTGGGCTTTCTCTCTTTTCTTTTGGATTAGTGTGGCCAATGGTTTATCGATCTTATTCTCTCAAAAAACCAGCTTCTAGTTTCATTGATACGTTCTACTGTATCTCTCGTTTCTACCTCATTGATCTCTGCTCTAATCTTGATTATTTCCCTTTTTGCACGTGGAGTTGCTTTGATTTGTTGTTGATTCTCCAGTTCTTAAAGGTGTAGAGACAGCTGGTGTATTCTGGATTTTTCCATTTTTTTGAGGGAGGCTTGGATGGCTATGTATTTCCCCCTTAGAACCGCCTTTGCTGTATCCCATAGGTTTTGGACCGAAGTGTCTTCATTCTCATGGGTTTCAATGAATTGTTTAAGTTCATCTTTGATCTCCTGGTTGATCCAAGCATTCTTAAGCAAGGTGGTCTTTAGCTTCCAGGTGTTTGAGTTCCTTCTGAACTTTTCCTTGTGATTGAGTTCCAGTTTCAAAGCATTGTGATCTGAGAATATGCAGGGAATAATGTCTGTCTTTTGGTATCGGTTGAGTCCTGCTTTGTGACCCAGTATGTGGTCTATTCTGGAGAAGGTTCCATGTGCACTTGAGAAGAATGAGTATTCTGTTGTTTTAGGGTGGAATGTTCTGTATACATCGATGAGGTCCATCTGGTCCAATGTTTCATTCAATGCTCGTATTTCTTTATTAATTTTCTGCTTCGATGATCTGTCTATTTCTGAGAGAGGCATATTAAGATCTCCTACTATTATTGTATTCATATCAATATGACTCTTTATCTTGATTAAGTTTTCTTATGTAATTGGGTGCTCCCATATTGGGGGCATAGATATTCACAATTGTTAGATCATCTTGGCGGATAGTCCCTTTAAGAATTATGTAGTGTCCTTCTGTATCTCTGACTACAGTCTTTAGTTTAAAATCTAATTTATCTGATATGAGAATCGCTACTCCGGCCTTCTTTTGAGGCCCATTGGCATGAAAGATGCTTCTCCATCCCTTCACTTTCAGTCTGGGTATATCCTTAGGTTCAAAATGGGTCTCTTGTAGACAACATATGGATGGGTCCTGTCGTTTTATCCAATCTGCAACCCTGTGTCGTTTTATGGGCGCATTTAGGCCATTCACATTGAGAGTGATTTTTGAGAGATAGGTTTTTATTGACATCGTGTTGCCTTTGAAGTCTTTCTGTCTGTAGATTATTTCTATATTTCTGTTCAATGATATCCTTAGGATTTTTTTCTCTTTTATAGGACCCCCCCCTTAATATTTCCTGCAGTGTCGGCTTGGTGGTTGCATAGTCTTTTAAGCCTTGCCGGTCTTGGAAACTCTTTATCTCTCCATCCATTTTGAATGTCAGTCTTGCTGGATAGAGTATTCTTGGTTGCATGTTCTTCTCATTTAGTACTCTGAATATATTTTGCCAGCCCTTCCTGGCTTGCCAGGTCTCTGTGGAAAGGTCTGACGTTATTCTAATGGGCTTTCCTCTGTATGTAAGGAGCCTCTTTGTCCTAGCTGCTTTTAAGAGGGTCTCTCTTGAAACATAATTCCTCATTCTAACTATAAGGTGTCGTGAGGACTTTCGAGAATTTAAAATCTTGGGAGGAAATCTCTCTGCCTCTAGTACATGAACGTTGTTTCCATTCGTGAGATTGGGAAAATTTTCATAGACAACTTCTTCCACTATATCTTCTAGACTTCTTTCTTTTTCCTCCCCTTCAGGGATTCCAATAATTCTGACGTTGGAACGTTTCATGGCATCGTTTATTTCCCTGATTCTGTTTTCGTGGCTTCTGAGCTGTTTGTTCCAGGCTTCCTCCTGATCCTTTCTCTCTATCTGTTGGTCCTCCAGATCACTAATTCTATCTTCTGTCTCAGTTACCTTAGCTTTTAGAGAATTTAGATTAGATTGGAACTCATTGAGAGCATTTTGAACATCATCCCTGGTGGCTTTCAGTTCTGCCCTAACATTGTGAACATCATCCCTGGTGGCTTTCAGTTCTGCCCTAATCAATTCTGTTTGGTCATCCATGGCTTTCTCCAACCTAGCTATTGCCTGGATAATTGTTAGTCTGAATTCCTTTTCTGACACATTGTCTATGTCGATAGCCATTAGCTCTGTTGCAGAAGGCCCATCCTCTGTATTTTTCTTCTGTTGGGTATTCCTCCTCCTAGTCATTTTGGAAAGAGATGACTGAACAGATGCAGCTGGACTTATCGATTGTGGTGCAGTCAATGTGCACCCTGGAACGCTTCTGTGTAATCAGGATTCCCCACCCAAATGAGAGAAAAAAGAAAAGAAAAAGAAATAGAGAAGAAGAAAGAAAAAAAAGGGCGGGGGGGGGGGGGACGAAAGAAGGAAAAAAAAAAGAGAGAGATAGGAAAAAAAGGGAAGATAAAAGAGAAGGCTCAGCCCAAATGGGCCCCAAGGTAAGATTTAAGAAGTATACAAACAAAAACAGACAAACAAAAAGACTGATAAAAGTATATGACAAGAGATGGGATTGGGAGGGAGACAAACCATAAATGACTCTTAATCTCACAAAACAAACTGGGGGTTCCTGGGGGGAGGTGGGATTGGGAGAGGGGGAGCGGGCTATGGACATTGGGGAGGGGAGGCGAACCATAAGAGACTATGGACTCTGAAAAACAACCTGAGGGTTTTCAAGGGTCAGGGGTGGGAGGTTGGGGCAACCTGAGGGTTTTGAAGGGTCAAGGGTGGGAGGTTGGGGGAACAGGTGGTGGGTAATGGGGAGGGCACGTTTTGCATGGAGCACTGGGTGTTGTGCAAAAAGAATGAATACTGTTACGCTGAAAAATAAATAAAATGGAAAAAAATAAAAAAAAAGTATATGACAAGAGAAAAAAAAATATATATATATATAAGCAAAAAAAAAGGGAAGAACCTCATCAGAAAGAACCCCAAGTATAAGATTTATATATTATCAGGACAAATACAAATTCACAGAAACACTGACAGAAGGAAAAAATTGGGAGAGTGGTTATAAATTCTCAGTGTGGGTGAGGAAGGTTATTTTGATTCTTCCTGAAGGTATCTTGATGTTTTTGTTAAGGGACTCAACTTTCCTAAGTTACAGGGGGATTAGAAACTGGTTTGCCTATAGGGGTAGCATTGATTGGGGAAAGGGGATTACCTTGAAGTTTAACTCTATATGTATAGTAGAAGATAAAAATTAAAAAAGAATAAACTAGACTAAACTAAGTTAAAATTAAAAAAGAATTAAAAAAATAGAAAAGCAAAAGAAAAACACGGGTGTATCAAAAAGTTCAGGTTAGAAGGTTATTAAAGAATTCGATTTACTGGACATCTCAGTGTGGTGGTAAATAGGTTAAAAAATTATCTGTATGTATAAAAAAAAAGAACCAGAATATTGGTAAAGAGTTAAAAATAAAAGTTGTGTTTATGAAGTAGTGGTGGTTGTTCTCTTGTAGTCTTTTTTTTTTTTTTTTTTCTTCCTTCCTGGTTGGTTTTCTGGGGGAGGGGCCTGCCACGTGGGTTTTCAGACAATGATGTTCCTTGAGTTAGGTCCTCCCGCTCCCCTCAAGGGGGTGAACTCTGAGGAAACTGTTTTTTTTTTCAGCCTTTTGTTCTCTGGGGTTTTTATGTTCTTTCATCTGCTTTCTCTCGCCTTGACAGCTTTTGATGGTTTTTGGAGGTTTAGAGGAGAGCAAACTGCACCCCGACCTCCCTCTCAGATAGAAGCCCCAGAATGTTTTGGAAAAGCTGCTGGCTGAGTGGGTTCTGAGTCACTGTCCCTGGGGATGCAGGAGCTCCTCGTCGTACCCAAAACTAGGGCAGCGGTGGCTATGTAGGCAGCTCCAGACCACCAGAGAGGTTCTGAGCAGAGATCACACACTGAGATTTTCCGCTGTCCCGGGCTGGGAATGTTTGGTTTTTCCGGATGCCAGAGCTCCAGGCTAGCGCCTATGAGCACCTATCCCAAGGGAGGGTGTGGGACGCGTGCGTTTCAGGATTGCCGTTTGGCCAGGCTCCCAGCTCCTCACGGGAGCCAGACCCCACTCGTTCTCGGGCGCGCTGGCGTTCAGGTGCACTGGCGGCTCAGGGACGGAGACCTGATTTCTCCACAGCACTCTCTCTGGCTCAGCGCCAGCGGAGGCTGTCCTGGGTCAGGGGACTTAGGTCCCTGACCCTAACCACCCAGGTTCCCACTATTACCCCCAGCGATCCTTTGCTCTTTGTTTTTTGAGTGCTTTCAACCAGACTCCAAGTTAATGCTGGTCCCCAGACGCAGAGCACTCTCGTATTGGGGTATTACTTTCCAATCGGTCACCTCTGGTGGCTCCCTCCCCCTTTTGTTTATCTTCCGATATCAGTCCGTCGCTCCCAGTCTGCTTTATCTGCCACTGGCGTCTTCTGCTCCTGTAGAGATCCAGACGTGTATAATTCTGATCTCAGGCTGATTTCATGGGTGATAGGAGTTCTTTGGTAGGTAATCAGCTCACTTTAGGGTACAGGTTGAAATGGTGCCTCCTCCTACTTCCCCGCCATCTTGACTCCCCCCCTCTTATTGCATTTTTAACTAAGGTGGAAAATCTACTCATTATGGCCAAATCCTGCAGAGAGTAAAGATACAAATCGAATAATGTTCAACTGCTGCTTAAGTGAAGCTCAGTTACCAAGATTTTGCCCTTTAGTGCTCCTCATTTCCCCTGGTTTGTTCTTAATGCTTAGAATCGATCTATAAACTGTTTTGTGTTCTTCAGATCTCTTCAAATTACATACTTATGTACTACAAAGTTTAAACAGAAACGTTGTGTATATAACAGCCAAGTTGGCTAGATGAAACATTTTAAAATTCAGGAATTTGTCCTAATCTCCTCTTCCCTACATCATATTTCCTATCCTATTCACTATCCCCTACCTATCCCTGGTAATACATTAAAAAATAGCTGGCTAAGGACTTCATATACCGTCCATGCTTAAGGCAGATTTTATTTCCTTCATTTCTAGTTTATGTTCTTCCTCTGGCCTCTAGTATTTATGTAATGTATCTGCCCAAAACGATTTTATATAACTGCAAACGTACATACCACACGAATGACTCAACAATAACTTTCCCCTCATCAGCTAATTTAGTTTATTTAGGCTGAGATACTTTAGAATGTTTATTGTGTCATCCTTTCCAGAAATGCACCAGTTACAAATCTCAGTCGAGGAACTATTGTCTGCATAAATATACTTTATTATTTAACTTGAACAAATTAACATTGATACAGGCTCCCATTCTACCAAACTGGCAGAAATTTAACCTCAGTCATCACCTGGGTTTCCCTAAGTATGTACTCTTCCAGAATCACACATGAATAAAGCAGGCTTTACAGAGTTTGGGGCAGAGGAAGAAGAGGGGAAGACCCCTAATCTCTATTCCACTGATATCCCCACTAGGGAGCAGTTCATCTCTGAAATGCGGCTGTTTTGTCAGGCGCAGTCAGAGTGCTCTGCAGAGCACCCAGAGTGCTACTGTGATGGGATCCACAAACTTGTGTATCTTCTCCGGTGAGAGAACAACTAAGACTATTACTTTATCCTTGTTATAGCTGTCAACAGTAAGAGATTCTCCGTTTTCAGGAAAGTAATGGCAAGGACGTATACACGGGTTTTGTCTATTTCAGAAAATGTGTAGACTTTTTTTTTTCCTTCCACCATTGTAAACTTTAAATCTTCTAGTCATTCTAGGGTCATTCTTGAGAGTTTAAAATGTTGTGTGTCAAAAAATGAGTAGTAATATAGTTAATAAGGATGGTTTTTTTTTTTAAGATTTTATTTATTTACTTGACAGAGAGAGAGATCACAAGTAGCAGAGAGGCAGGCAGAGAGAGAGGAGGAAGCAGGCTCCCTGCGGAGCAGAGAGCCCAATGCGGGACTCGATCCCAGGACCCTGAGATCATAACCTGAGCCGAAGGCAGCAGCTTAATCCACTGAGCCACCCAGGCGCCCCAATAAGGATGGTTTTGCATCCCAGTTTATATTATGGTAGAAAAACTGTTACTGGAGTAACCATTCTCTCTGCTGATAATAATTATAAACTCAGAAACAAAAAGCAAAATTGTTTGAAGGTAGCAGAGTCTGAAGGGACTATGACCTTTGAGAGAAGGTAAATAGGACAGGTGAAATCCACATTCATTCAGCTTTGTTTCTAAAAGTACTGTTCTATTTACTTTCAGGATGTTTCTGAGGTGAGGCTCAAGGGGAAAGTAGTCCCTTAGGGCTGAGGAGTCAGAGATTACAGTTTGAGACAGCAAAAGCAATTGAAAAGTATGGAGCCACAAAGGTAGGAGTCCCAGATCTGATTAGAAACATACCAAATATACCTGCTCCTTACCAGACCTGCAGTTCTATGGGGAAAGACTCCAAGCAGCCCAGGGAAATACTACAGGCAGAAGACTAAAAATTCTCAGCAGAGATTCCATCACCTGCCTGCCCCTGGTGATACGGCGTTTAAGGCTGTAATCTTGCTATGTCAGAGGAACTTGGTAAACACCTCAGACTTGTGAATAAAACTAAAGAAAGGCCCCTTGTCTGAAATTAGGATCAGATTCTGTAATGAAGGACGGTTCTCACATTAGATTCTAAAACAATCATCCATAACATCAAGATGATCTTACAGTGGTTTATCTGTTTACTGGAGCAAAATTTAAAACTTCTTCTTTTTTTTTTTAATTTATTTGACACAGAGAGAGAGAGAAGTCACAAGCACGCAGGGAGTCAGGCAGAGAGAGAGGGGGAAGCAGGTTCCCTGCTGAGCAGGGAGCCCGATGTGGGGCTCAATCCCAGGACCCTGGGATCATGACCTGAGCCGAAGGCAGAGGCTTAACCCACTGAGCCACCCAGGTGCCCCCAAAATTTAAAACTTCTTAGAAGATTAAAGACTTCAGACTTTCCCTACAATGTATGATCGACAATTTCCAGTTTGAAATGAAAAATTAATAGGCGTATGAAATTACAAGAAAATCTGATGTACATAAAGAGCTACAAGGTCGATACAAAAAGTCCAAAATCATTAACCAAGGTGTTATAATTAGTAGGAAATAAATTTAAATTACTATGATAAATATGTTAGAAAATCTCCAAGGAAAAATTGAAATGAGTCAGCAGATGGGATAGCTTCGGAGCTGTATGGACATTGTCATGAAAATATAGAATAGAAATCTTAGAAGTGAAAAATATAATACCAAACACACACACATACACATACATACCATACCTCGGTGAACTGGATAAACAGTACAGTAAACACAATAAAAGAAAATATCAATAGGAATAAAGACAAATCAATAGGAATTGTCCAAATGGAAGCACAGAAAGAAAGTTTGAAAAACATGAAAGAATCCTTTAAAGACCTGTCCAACAATATCAAGTAGTCTAACCCCTGTGTATCCAAGTCCCAGAAAGAGAAGAAAATGAAAATAGGGCAGAAAACCATTTGAAAATTGTGGGCCACCATTTTTCAAAATTTTATTAAGAGAAACAAAAAATCCAACTATGTGTACAGAAATTATATAGCAAACCACAGCAGAATAAATATAAAAAGCATCCCCAGAATATCATGTTCAAAATGATCAAAAACAAAAATGGAAAGAAAATATTAGAAACAGCTAGAGAAAAAAATGATTATACACAACAGATCAAAATTAACATTGATAGCTAACTTTCTGTCACAAAAAAATAGAATGTAGAAGACAATGAAACATTTTTTAGTGTGCTGGAAGAAGAAACAGCACAAATGTCAATACAGCTGTCTACAAGCAGGGAAATTGTCTTTCAAATCAAAAATAAAGTCTATGTCAAATAAGTGAATTCTGAGAAACCAGCCCAAAAATGAAAGAGAAAATGTTTTATGCTTAATAGGAATCAGACTATATGTAAATTCAGACCCATCGCATGAAAGAAATATTACTGAAAATAATATATATGTGAAAATTTTCTCAAATAGAATTGTTTCTGTCTTTTCTTAAATCATTTTATAGTCAGGGGCGCCTGGGTGGCTCAGTTGTTAAGCGTCTGCCTTCCGCTCAGGTCACGATCCCAGGGTCCTGAGATCGAGCCCCACATTGGGCTATTAGCAAGACAACATTAAAAACATTCATATATTGCTGGGTAATGTGCAAAATGGCACAATGCTGTGTAAGTTGATTTGTCAACATATTATGATGTTAGACATGGATTTGCCAATTTAGAAATCTAAGCAAATGCCTTAACAAAAAACGAAACAATGTATGCAAACGTTATTCATAGTGGCATTATTTTTAATATTAGCAATTTGGAAATTATCCATGCCTATCAACAAAGGATGATCAAATACTGAGGAATAGCCACACAATAAAACTGAATGTATTTAAAAAAAAAATTAGGGGGCGCCTGGGTGGCTTAGTGGGTTAAAGCCTCTGCCTTCGGCTCGGGTCATGACCCCAGGGTCCTGGGATGGAACCTAGCATCAGGCTGTCTGCTCAGCAGGGAGCCTGCTTCCCTTCTCTCTGCCTGCCTCTCTGCCTACTTGTAATCTCTCTCTGTCAAATAAATAAATAAAATCTTTTAAAAAATGAGTAAAGTCTCCATATACTATTATGGAATGATTTTAAGGATATATTGTTACATGAAAAAAATCTAGGGGCAGAGTATCAACTGATAGATTATCTTTTTACTGGTGTCAGTGCACACATTTGCATATTTCAGTGGATGGACATAAAATAGATTTCATTCACATTTGGCATATATATAAAATTGTGTATTTTAAACTTTTTTAAAAAGATTTTATTTAATTTGACAGAGAGATCACAAGTAGGCAGAGAGGCAGGCAGAGAGAGCTGGGGAAGCAGGCTCCCTGCTGAGCAGAAAGCATGATGTGGGGCTTGATCCCAGGATCCTGAGATCAGGACCTGAGCTGAAGGCAGAGGCTTAACCCTCTGAGCCACCCAGACTCCCCCAAATTGTGTATTTTAATATAAATGTAAATATGTTTTATCCACATCCACATATCTGTATGTGTATATCCAGCCACACCCACACCTATATCCATATGTATAGCTATACTGAAATTGGTAAGAAGAAATGAGACTTTCATAGTAATAATCATAGTAATATAAACATATTAGTTTCACCAAAGAAAACTAGAAAATTCTTTGGAGAAATGACTTATTGCACATCACTAGCAGACACATTTTGTAAGAACTGAAATAAAAACACAAATAGTAAGAAAATTTGGGCAAATATCTATGAGCTGGCTTGAGGATTCCACTAGCTAAATTTGAGATTATCTAAAATAAAAATAGAAAGGATCATAACTAATTGTAATATTTTGAAAAAATAACTCATGAATCCCTCTAAAAGATGTGAAAAAATCACTTAAATGCTATTAATAGAGGTGACTACTAAAATAATCCATTGTGCTGAAAATTCGTAGTAAAAGAGGATAAATTAAGCATTCATTCTGTCTTTCTAGGAGGAATTATTGTACCCCATAGTTGGTGAAATAAGTCACTGTGTGTGTGTGTGAGAGAGAGAGAGAGAGAAAGAAAGAGAGAGAGAGAGAGATGGTTTTAGGAAGAGTAAGTAGGATTTTTTTAAAAAGAAATATTTCAGAATAACTGCCATTCCATGTTTGATTTTTAATGTTTTTTGGGACATAGAATGATGACTACTTTTGACATCTCATCATCAATGACCTTATAATGGGGAAAATATTGCCCTATTAAAAAGTATTGCAAACTAAGTTCTTAGAAGCTTTTTTGTAGCAGAGCCATTTTCCAAGAAATGGTAATATAGTATTGATCTTCACTGTATTATACTGCTTAACTTTGTTTTCCACATTCATGAATATTACTGACTTCACTGAAGCCACATTTAAAAATATATTTGTGTACTAAGTGGCGAGATGGTAGTGGAACTCCAGTAAAATAATATATTATTGAATATTTTGAATTCAGCATGAATGTTAATGTTATTATTTCTAACTATTTCAGAGTCCATAGTCTCTTATGGTTCGCCTCCCCTCCCCAATGTCCATAGCCCGCTCCCCCCTATTTTTACAATTTTTATTTGAAAAAAATGTATTTTATACTGCAAAAATACTATATTTGCAACCCATCATTGGAATACTGTCCCATGAAGAAGTCTGGGTTTCAACTTTCAACATTCAATGCAAACACCATGATATAGAATGCATACATAGATATATATATTTTTAAATGTTAAAATCAAAAGTTCCTGAAAATATGCAATAAGTAATAAGTATATATAGTAAAACCAAGTATGCTTTTCTGAAATGTGCCAAGTGTGTTTGTACATGAAGGATAGATAAAATCATCACTAAGTAAATATAATCAATTATAAACTAAATAATGAGTATATAAAAACAAAATAAAAATAGAATAAAGTCACTGAAAGTTAATAATGATTTAAAAATTGATATTTCTGCATTAAACTCCTAGCCATTTCAATAAAAATATCTCATCTACTTTTGCTTTTTTAAAATTTCATGACTATGTAATTTCTTCTGTTATTAATTTTTTAACTGCTTTACTGAGCTATAAAGGACATAAATGACTTCAACACACTTAAAGAGTATAACTTGGGATGTTTGTGAAGCAAGAACACACCTGTGAAACATCACCACAAATGAGATATTAAACAACAGTTTCCTGTGTCCTATATTATCCTCCCTCCCTTTGCCTCTCAACACCACCTCTATTTTCAGGCAAGCGCTAATCTGCTTTCTTTCACTATAGATTAGTTTATAATCTCTGGCAATCTAGTTTATATAAATATAAATAAATTAAGATTTTATATAAGAGCAATAGAGTATACACACTTTTCATCTAGTTTCATCCATTTGGCATTATTATTCTGAGGTTCATCCATATTGTAGTGCAACACTAGTTCATTCTTTTTTATTAAGTAGTATTCCATTGTGTATATATGTATATATATATATATATATGTGGGGGGGTGGGTGTTTATGTATGCATATGCTTGTGTATACATGTAGTTTTCCAGTTTGGGGCATTGTGAATATAGCTAAGAACATCTGTGTAATAAATTTGCATAGTTTCATGTGGGCATTGTTAGGGTCCGTGATCAAGGAAACGAGACTGACACAAAGTGAAAATCAAGCAAATCTTTATTTCGCGCCATGCATCAGAAACCAAACTGACCAGTAGGTGCCCGAACCCCATGCATTAGAAACCAAACTGACCGGTAGGTGCCCGAGCCCCATGCATAAGAAACCGAACTGACCAGTAGGTGCCTGAGCCTTGCTGGGGGCCACCGCCTCCCTGCCCTGGGGTCCCTCCTGGAGGCTTCCTGCCCCACCCTTAACTGTAGCACAGGCCGCTCCCTGGACGAGGCTGCAGCCAACAAGGCTCCCAGCAATCCCGCCCGTGACGAGGCTGCACAGCCTGCTCCTGAGAGGCTGCTCCCCGGTGCGCTCGCGGCGGCACTGCTGCTGCTGGTGCTCCTCGAGGCGGTGAGGCGGCTCGCAGCGGTGCTTCTGCTGCTAGTGCTACTGCTGGAGGCAGGGAGGCTGATGAGGCTGCTCCCAATGGCTCCCCTACCAGCTACTCTGACTCCTCCTGCTATCTCTCCCCCTGCAGCCTCACAGACCAGCTTTTATAGAGGTGGCTGAGCCCGGCCCACACAGAGGTGGCCAATGGGATTGCAACTCACCTCAGTAAATATATGCATGCCCCACTGATTGGCCATCTCCATCTAGCTGGCCTGGCCCACCCCTACAGACATATGCTTATACTGCTTTTGAAAAAATATCTAGAGGTAGAATGTGGTACAAGTCTATGTGGTAGATGGTAAGATGTTATGGTATAATGTTAAAAGAAAAAAAAGATGTAAGAAAATCCTGCAAAAGTCAACTTACACTTGGAGCAATAATGAAGTAACAGTGAGCCAAACCAGGCCCTCAAACATGGGAAACTCTGACTAAATATATGAAACAATGGTTTTGAAGACATTGGCCATATGACAATAAATGGGAGTGACTCCTTAGAGAGAAAAACCAGATTACATGAGCTTTCTGATTAGCCCAACTTACTGTCTCGAGTGAGAGTGTCTAGTTAACAGTACAAAAAGAGGAAATGTGGGCAGAACCCAGTGTTCTCCCTAGGATGAGGATAAGGAGCCCAGCGTTCAGTGAGGTAAAAAGGCTAGAGTTTTCATAGCAGAACACTGGGAAGTAGAAAATTCTCAGAATCTGCAGAAGGTGCCTTCTCCAGTTCAGCTCAGTACTGTATCATATGCATGGTAGAAAATAACTCAAGAGCAAGAAAAGCACACAAAGACCAGAGGGAGAACTTCTGGAACTGTCAAAGGCCAGGGATAGTTTCTGTTACCACCAGTAGAATGAAATACTTCATAACTGCAAAGACTTCAGGTGGATTACTAAAGAGGGAGTTACTTTATTAATGGGAGAAATTAGCCTACATTAAAGCCTTCACTCATTTCACCTAACAAATGTTGAACCAAGGCTTTATCACTGTTTCCACATAGCTTACTACATGCCAGAGAAAGTTGAAGAATATTTGTAGGAGTACAAAAATATCAGGAATTCAGCAAGGCAAAATCGATACAGCTTTGCATCCAATCAAAAATAACTGGTCACAAAAAGAAACTGGAAATTAGGACTCATATTTAGGAAAAAAATAATCTATCAAAACTGACCCAGCAATGTGGCTGCCTGAGGGGCTCAGTCAGTTAGCGTTCTGCTCAGGTCATGATCCCAGGTTCCTGCTCCCTGCTCAATGAAGAGTCGTCTTCTCCCTCTGCCCCGCCCCCTACTTGTGCGTGCGCACATGCTCTCTCTCTCTCTCTCTCTCTCTCTCTCTTTCAATAAAGACCTTATAAAAACCTAACCCATCAGTGACAAAAGTAATAGAGCAAAAAAGACATTGAGGTGCACCTGGGTGGCTCAGTGGGTTAAAGCCTCTGCCTTCAGCTCAGGTCATGATTCCAGGGTCCTGGGATCGAGCCCTGCATGGGGCTCTCTGGTCAGCAGGGAGCCCGCTTCCCTCCCTCTCTCTCAGCCTGCCTCTCTGCCTACTTGTGATCTCTCTGTCAAATAAATAAATGATTTTTTTTTAATCTGCCATATGTTTAAGAAACTACAGAAAAGATTGAATATGTTAGGTAACATGTGGAGGATATTAAAATATTCCAAATCATATTAAAGACATAACAAAATCAACACCCAAAGGAACGTACTAATTAATAAAGAATTAACTAATTTTATTATTGTGCAAATTAAATATTCTAAAGGTGTGCTGTTAGCCAGTCATGAATTGAAATCTGTCTCTCCAAAAGATGCTGAAGTCCTAATACTCAGTATCTGTTAAGGTGATCTTGTCTGGAAGTAAGGTCCTTGTGGATGATCAAGTTAAGATTACGTAATTAGAATTTGCCTAATCTAGCATGACGGTATCCTTACAAAATGGAGAAATTTGGACACAGAGACAGATAGGCACACAGGGAAAATGCCATGAGAAGATGAAGAAGAAATCCAGTTGATGCATCTATAAGCCAAAGAATGGCAAAGATTGCCAGTAAACCACCAGAAGCTAGGAAAGAGGCATGGAACAGATTCTCCCTCACACCCCTCTGAAAGAAGCAAACCAACTGACACCTTAATCTCAGAATTCCAGCCTCCAAACCTGTGAGATGGTCATTTCTGTTCTAAGCCACCACTTCTGTGGTACTTAGTTACAAAAGAAAACTCATATGGCCAGCCATTAGCTACAAAACTAAATTGTTTTATGTCATCCTCCTTTTAGGAAACAATCAAGAGGTATTCAATTTATGTTAGTAGTTGCACTGAGCTTATTTTGATGTCCTGTTTTTCATTAATTCATTACCAGGCTTACTCTGTATCTTGTGTTCCACATTAATTCTTTGTCAGTACCTCCTATGGATGTCCCTGAGTGTTTACCACATACAATCTGTCACACCCTTCATTATGCCTCGTAAGGTTCGATTAAATTCTTTTACACACAATTGTTTTCCCTTTTTATGTTATTTTAGAGTTTCACATTTTCCATAAATTATTTTGCACTGTTGAGTTCTCTTTGAACTGTTCTTAAATATCTATGTACCCAGCAATTCCAAAGCAGTATACATAATAAAGTGATGATAAATAATACAGTAATATAGAATAAAAAAATTTAAGAAGACCATCTTTTTTCAATCACACCAGACCTTCACCTTTGTGAAAAGTCTATTGCTCTTCTATTTATTTATTTATTTATTTGTTTGTTTGTTTGTTTCTTCTTAAAGATTTTATTTGAGAGAGAGATTGAGAGAGAGCATGAGAGAGGAGGAGGTCAGAGGGAGAAGCATACTCCCCATGGAGCTGGGAACCCGATGTGGGACTTGATCCTGGGATTCCAGGATGACGACCAGAGCTGAAGGCAGTCGCTCAACCAACTGAACCACCTAGGTGCCCCTCAATTGTCCATTAAATCTGTACATATTTCTGAAATGCCTACTCTGTTTCATTGATCTATTTTATCTATCTACATAAATATCATTCCCTTATGATCCTTTTAATATTTATAAAATTTGTAGTGATGTCACCCTCTCATTCCTAAAACTGGTACTGTCCTCTGTTACTCATTGATTCTTGCAGTTAAAGGTTACCCATTTTATTGATCTTCTCAAAACATCAACTTTAAAATACCGATTTGCTCTATTGTTTTAATTTCGATTTCATTGACTTAGCATCTGATCTTTGATACTTCCTTTCTTTTACTTACTTTGGTATTTATTTGCTTTCTAGTTTTTTAGTTCCTCAGGGTGTAATTGGAGAGAATTGATGGAAGGTATCTGTTCTCTTTCAGTGTAGGATGTTAGTGCTATAAATTTCCCCTTGAAATGCTTTTTATTAAATTTCTTTTACCTTTATAATATGTGATTTAGTATTTTATCTGTTGATTTAGGGTTTATTGTAAATGACATGAAATTATCACAGTCTGTCTTCATGTGATTTTTGACTATCTCAACTTTAGTGTAAGAAATTTAAAGTATTATACTTCCATTTACTCCCAACTAACTTTGTGCTATCAGTACCATTCCATCATGTGTTATAAATCCTGCACTGCTCTTTATTATTTTTATGTAAAAAGTCAGTTATCTGTGAAAAGATTTAAATAACAACAAAATGTTATATATTTACACATAAAATTACCTGTGCTCTTTTTTCCTTTGTGCAGGTACATATTTCCCTGTGGTGTAATTTTCCTTTACTTGAATTACCTGAGGTAATTCAGTTGTGCTGGTTAGGGATTATCTTGACTTCTTTAGGTCAGGGAAATCTTTATTTCAACTTCTTTTCAAATGATATTTTTACTTAAAAGTTCTAGATTGGTAGTAGTATTTCTTTAAATACATTGGAGATGTTGCTGTAATGTAATTACAATTCTCACTTACATTGTTGTAATTCTCACATTGTTTCCATTGAGAAACCTCAATTTATATTTATCTTTGATACTCTGTATACAGAGTATCTTCTATTTCTGATGACTTTGAGCTATTATCTTTATCACTACTTTGAGAACTTTGATTATGATGTGCCTTAGTGTGATTTTACTAAGGTTTGCTGTACTGGAAATTTGTTGAGCATCCTGGAACTTTAGGTTAATAATTTTCATTAAACTTGAATGAACAGCTACTATTGTTAAGATATTTTTGTCCCTATGCCTTCGGGGTTTCCATTACAACGTTACAACATAGGAACAACATTACAACGTTCCTAGACGTTTCCCCATAGCTTTATTATCTATTTTTGTTTGTCTATTCGTGTTTGACCCCGTCATCTCTCTGTTATTTCATTTTGGATTGTATCGCTGTATATTCAAGTCCACTAATCTTTTATTCTACAATATCTACTCTGTCCTTAATCCTTTTTTTAATCTCAACAATTGTAGTTTTAGTTTCTATAAAGTTGAGTTTCATCTTTTTAATAATGTACATGTTCATATTTAACTTTTTGAATGTATAAAAACATTTCAGTTGCTATATTTATTTTTTTTATATATATATTTATATATATATTATATTTAATATTCTGTGTCAATTCTAATAGCTGCATTATTTCCCAGTTGACTTCTACTGGTTGTTTTTCTCCTTGTTATAGACAGTATTTTCCTGCTCTTTCCCTACCTGCTTATTTTTTGTTGACTGCATGTTTGTTTGTTTTGTTTTGTTTTACGCCAGATATTAAGATTATCTTGTTGGATGCTGGGTTTTTTTTCCTTCCTTCTTTAATTAATTAATTTATTTTTTCAGCGTACTAGTATTCATTGTTTTTGCACAACACCCAGTGCTCCATGCAATACGTGCCCTCCCTATTACCCACCACCTGGTTCCCCCAACCTCCCACCCCCACCCCTTCAAAAGCCTCAGGTTGTTTTTCAGAGTCCATAGTCTCTTATGGTTTGCCTCCCCTTCCAATTTCCCTCAACTTCCTTCTCCTCTCCATCTCCCAGTGTCCTCCATGTCATTTGTTATGCTCCACAAATAAGTGAAACCATATGATACTTGACTCTCTCTGCTTGACTTATTTCACTCAGATGCTGGTTTTTTTTAATTGCCACAATTTTTTTAAAAAGTTTTCACTTATATAGGGGCGACTGGGTTCCTCAGTGGGTTAAAGCCTCTGCCTTCGGCTCAGGTCGTGATCCCAGGGCCTTGGGATCTAGCCCCGCATCACCTCTCTTCTCAGCAGGGAGCCTGCTTCCCTTCCTCTCTCTCTGCCTGCCTCTCTGCCTACTTGTGATCTCTGTCTGTCAAATAAATAAATAAAATCTTAGAAAAAAGATTTCACTTATATATTTGTCAGAAAGGAGAGAGAGAGAACACAAGCAGGGGGAATGGCAGGCAGAGGAAGAAGCAGGCTCTCTGCTGATTCTGGAGTCCTTATGCTGGACTCAGTCCGAGGACCCAGAGACTATGACCTGAGTCAAAGGCAGAAGCTTAACCGACTGAGGCACCCAGGCATCCCACCAAAATTTCCTTGAACTTGATTCTGGAATGCACTTACATTACTTAAGAGTTTCATCCTTTCAGAAAAGAGCATTGTTTAACCTAGGAAAAATTAATGTTAAATATTAATGTTGAAGTAAAATACTTACCTTGCTTGTTTCTTGTTTGTTTTTGTTTTAATTTCATTATTCTAACACCCAATATTACATCAGTGTCATGTATAAAACATAGTGGTTCAACATCTGTATATCGTTTGCTATGCTCACGACTAAGTGTAGCTAAGGTAAGACTCTTCTGATTATGCTGTCTAATGCCCTGTAGGTCATGAGGCTTTCTATTTCACCTGGTGGGAACAGGTATTTTTCCTTGGATCTGTGTGACAGCCAAGCACTGTTAACTCATAGTTCTTAAGCATGCTTCATAGGCATGTGTCAATATGTAATCACCTGAATATTTGAGAGCCGTCTTCTGCATAACTGCATTCCCTCTCTGCTCTCCAGTTCTCTGTCCAGAAAACTTTGGACACTTTGGTACCCGCAGAGTTTCAGCTTTGCCTCTTCAGTGAGGGAGTATGCAGGGATTTGCCTGTGTGTCATCCTCACATGTCACCTAAAGTCAATCTCAAGGTAGGAAGCTCAGCATTGATAGGGCTGAACTTGTTTACCATTTTTTAGGGACACTCTGTACTTCATTGTCTAATATCTAGTTTATTGAAAACCATTCTTGCAAATGCAAGGTGAACTACTGATTATTTCAGGTTTTATAAATTGTAAACCAGACTATATCCACCCATATTTACAAATCTTGGTAATACTTTATCTGGACATGGAAATATTCTAGATAACTCTTAACACCGAGGAGAATCTGCATGATGATGTACTGAACACTCTGAGCTATCAGCAATAACAGCTTCAGTCTGAGATTGAAGATTAGATGCATTTGACACAGTAAGTTTTACGTCATGCAATTTATCTAACGTTTCAGAGGAATTAAAATAAGTAACCACAAGAGCAGCAGCAGCTGCTACAAAATTCTGATGACTCTCAGGCACATCTTCTAATGTCCTCCACTTCGTACAAGGCATGGGTAAGGTTACAAGTCACAAAGCTTGCAGGGTGCAGCTCAGGAAAATAATCTCTAAATCAGGAAAATAATGAACTTCAGCATCACTTTACCTTTCCTCAGAAGTGTGTGAATAGTACCTATTTTCTGTTGCAGCTCAATATCATTTGTTATCAATAACTTATCAATTTCTGCTTTTTCAACAAACAGTCATAAATCAAGCTACATGTTCTTTTTTGGTACAAAGCATTTTTCTCAGACCTAACATTCTTTCTTTAATTTTTAAAAAAATTTTTAATAAACATTTAATGTATTTTTATCTCCAGGGATACAGATCTGTGAATCGCCATCAGATCTAACATTCTTATAAATCCATTGGCGTTAGTTGATTTAATCAAAGATTTTCCTGAAGATTGTGGTGGAGTCACAGACCACCTGTCAGCACTTTCCTCATAGATAACATACCCATTATTCGCCTATTTTACTATTTATTCTTTTTTAAAAATTTATTTGCTTGACATTACTATTTATTGTATATGGACTCATTCACATCTCATTATGCTACTCTCAACAGTCTGTAGCTACCTCTCTATATAGAACAAAGGGAATACTTAAATCGAGGGCTAAATGGTGATGGTTGGAATGAGACTGGAAGGTAAAGGGAATATTTTCCTTTTTCTTCCATATCATTATGACTTCATGGATTTCAGTTATCAGAGTCCTTGGAAGTAATTTACTACATGTGTTCGAATAACAATTATATGGCATTTTGTTACTCTGGAAACTGGTAATCAATCCTCTCCACTGCTTGGAATATACAAATCATTTCAGTATATCAAGAACTATCACACACTTGTAGGTCACCTATTATGCATAAGGTACTGTACTCTACATGTATCTCGTCAAGTAAATTTAAAACTATTAGCAAGGCTAAGGTAATTTCTTCCAGTCCCACATAGGCAGAGTAGCATACTATCCAGTGGAACTGAATTGACCCATAACGTGTACTGTTCATCTATAAATCTCATTGTTAACCGTAATGCATAATCTCACTCTCTCTAATGGATTGTAAATATATTTAGATATGAAAGTTTTTTGCAATTAATATAAAGATAACCAAATTTATCTATTCTTATACCAAGAGATATTTCTTACCTCAGCTGTAAAATAAAACATAACTCCTATGCATGTCCGGCATACAAACTGATGTGATAATCAAATGAAAGTGTATATGTAAAAGTGAATCACCATGGTAAACTCTCTGTCTTGTCCTCAAAGAGGAAAGAACCAAATAACTACTTGGCCGTTTCTATACTCATGACTGAAATGGAGAGTCTTGATATTATCCATGTTATTCAAGGATGAAAATTCTACTCTTATTAGTTTTGTCAAATTCTTTAATTGTATATTAGGTATACATAGCTTTATGTCACCTCAATTTTAAATTGTATTATAATAACCCTCATAACATATTGATTCTATAGGATTCTTACTCGTTGTATAACTAAAACCTTAAAAATAATCACTGTTAAATAATATGACTTAACTTTATGTGAGTCTTCACATAATTTATATAATTCGAATGTATTAGGAAAGCTAGCATAAAAGGAATCACTTGTAATTCAAAGCATGCTTTGCAGAGCAGTTGTAGAAATATTAAAAATAAAAAATTCATTGTTAAATTATACTAAACAGAAATGAATTATCTTCAAAGTATTTTAAAGTTAGGGGTGCCTGGGTGGCTCAGTGGGTTAAAGCCTCTGCCTTCAGCTCGGGTCATGATCTCGGGGTGCTGGGATTGGGCCCCCGCGTCGGGCTCTCTGCTCAGCGGGGTGTCTGTTTCCCTTCCTCTCTCTCTGTCTGCCTCTCTGCCTACTTGTGATCTCTGTCTGTCAAGTAAATAAAATCTTTAAAAAAAGGTATTTTAAAGTTAAAATAATTTTAAATATATATCAGAAGAAAATTATAATTTCTATTTCCTTAGTAGGTATTCCAACTTTACTCTTTGCATATTCATTATAAATGATAATCCTTTTGATCTGTTAGCTTCATTAGAACTTCTTATAAATTTCATTCATTTATGGCAAGTTTATCTTTTGTGGGTTTGTAAATTAAATTTACTCCTCTACTGCAAACAGTTCCCTTTCAAACTAATGCAACAATTATTTTTGTTAATATTCACTGAGCAAACTTTTATTGAACCCCCACCCCATGATGCGCCAAACACCATACTAGAAAATGAGAAGACAAAAGGAATAAAGACGTTTTTTTTGTTTTGTTTTGTTTTTTTTTTTTAGAGTTTTGAACTAAATTAATACACAGGGTCATTTTCACAATGTACCAACTAAGATATAAGACATGGGATGTGTCCTCAGGACACATATGACCTGACGCAGGGGGAGGCATACCTGTGAAACAGTAAGGGGCACTACAAAATATTGTAACTAAGAGTAAAACCTACTCATTTGTCAAAGCTATCTATAATACTTGTTCTGAGATACTTAAATTTACAACTTGAAATTAATGGTAGAAAAAAGTTATTTTGTAAGAATATAAAACAAAATTCAATCATTTACTTTCCAGGTAAATAGCTATAATTCTTACAGGTATATCCAGGCATTTTAGGATTTTAATTTGCCAATAAAGCTCGCCTATTATAAAGCTCGAGATTTGAGAATAAAACTTGCCTAGATAGGAGAGTTTGATAAAATGACTTAACGGTAGGGTTCCCCTTGTGTGGATAGCTTCAGTTCAAGCCTTCTTTTTTTATTTTATTTTATTTTTATTTTTTTAATTTCTTTTCAGTGTAACAGTGTTCATTGTTTTTGCACCACACCCAGTGCTCCATGCAATACGTGCCCTCCCTATTACCCATCACCTGGTTCCCCCAACCTCCCACCCCCTGCCCCTTCAAAACCCTCAGGTTGTTTTTCAGAGTCCATAGTCTCTCGTGGTTCATCTCCCCTTCCAATTTCCCTCAACTCCCTTCTCTCCATCTCCCCATGTCCTCCATGTTATTGAAGCTTCTTAAGAAGGAAGCTGAATTTAAGCTTGGTTTGGGCAGACTCCAATATTCAACTACTGCAAGGTAAAACCTCACTTGCAGTAGACAGCAATATGGCCATGCTTATTCACGGGAGACTCGCAACCATTTCTTACCATGAGGATTCAGCAACCTGAATGCGAAGAATAGTGAAAATGACATACTATATTCAGATCACATAGTAAAGCAAATAAGAATTAAAAATGGAAATATATTTTGCTAGCAACAAATTCAAGTATGAGATAATAAAACAAACACAAAAGCCATATATGAGTAAGCAGAAGGGAGCCCAGACCTTACTACCAGGTTTTTTTGTTGTTGTTGTTGTTTCTTTTTTGTTTTTGTTTTTGTTTTTTGGTCTGGAAGGTACACGACTCACTAACTGAGATACTCAACATGACACTGTTGACTAATCCGGGGTGAAAGCTAATGGTCCACCTAGTTCTTGCCATGGGCAGGGCATATCAGGAGCTGCCTGCATTAACACAGCTGGCATTTTTTTCTAGCTGAGGTAAGTGGTAAAGACAGGATTATTATAAAATAATTTTTTAAATATTCCTGGCCTTACTAGAGTTTCTCACATTGATTCTAAAGGTAGTATTTTGTTATCATTATCTAGAACTTTCAAGCAAACTTAATGGACACATATAAGTGATGAAATTGCTAATATTGGAAAAGACTTTTCAAACTCTAGGACAGTGAAAAATCACAGGACAGTGAATGACTGTTTTTATCTCATGTGTATTGAGGGAACAGTGTGGAGAGAACTAAGTAGCCGACCTGTCTTTCTGTCTTTTTTTCTCTTACTCTCTTCCTTTGTTTTTCTAAAGCCTCTAAAAACCTCTACAGTAGGTTGTATACCAACAGCTAATTAAAACTTTTGTAGACAACATCAAGTGAACAAAAACACTTGAAAAGAACATTCCCCAAAGCATGGAGACTTCCTGATGAATTACTGTCTTCCATGTCTCTTTCTTGGCTACTTCCCTAAACAATATGGCAAAGTTTCTAAAATACCGGGAAGAACAAGCAGTGTCTGACATACTCTGTTAGTTTCTATCTTTAGCATTATAGATCTAGTAAGAAACATCAACCCAAGGTTTCCCCTTAATGAAGTCTGCCATACAACCAAGAAAACAAATACAATCTTTTCAGCATTAATGTGAAAGAGTTCACTAGTTAAAGTATTTAAACTAATGATTAAAAAGAGAGAATAATAATGCCGAGACCACAGATTTATTTGTGCTGATCAGATCAACTGACAACATAAGCATTAACTAATAAACATAAGTATTTTTAATAATACCTGTGATACAATAGGCAACAATGGAAACTCTTATGTTTAAGGATATTATTCATTTCCTTTTTATCTCATCTAGTCTTTCCTTTAAGATATTCTAATCTGGCAACATTTGAATTGATTTTTTCCTTATGTTAGGAATGACAAAAACAATTTCTAAAATGAAATTCTTATTCTTAAAACCAATAATTTCTGAATTTATATGCTCTGACTTGGTCCATCCCATCATGCTGAAAATTAAATGACTCTTTATCTCTGATATTTTTTTATTTGAATGGACCTCCTATTGCCCATAGTAAGAGCAACTGCATTACTTCCCTTTCAGTTTCTAGTATTTCCACCATAGTTAGAGAGATTAAGGCGAGATTGATACGCAGATATCTTAGTCTTATTTCCAAAGTCTCCTGTTCATGCAATTATTTCAGCTCTTCCCGGACTGATGCTGGATTTCCTCATTTCCTTATCATGTAGTTCCCGGACTTTCAGGAATGAGGATGTGAAAAACCTCAGTTCCCAGTCTGTGGTACTACCAGGGCTCTCCCTGTCTCCACCTTGGCCTATATAGCATTTTACTTCCATACTGCAGGGCATGTCAGAGGCTTCCCACATTTTTGCTATTGGTAGAGGCTTCCACCTCTGAAAAGCTGATGAAGTGTAAGGACTGATGGCGGAAAAGGAGGTGTAAGAGCACTTAGCTCAAGATTGTGATTGCTGACAGTGTGGTTGCTCTAGAAACTATTGCTGATAACAATTAATTCACAAAGACAGTGTGCCTCTCTCTCTACTTTGTTTCACACTGAGGGTTTTCTCCATTTCTTGGGACAAACCATGGGTCTCTAGTTAATGAATATCTCAAGGCAACAAATTCTGTAACACTGATGATAAGTAGAATGCCCAAAATAGTTTCTGATATTGCTGTGAATATAGTGATTTCTGAGTTTTATCAACATTTTAGAAAGGGCCCAGAATAAATTTCTTCTCAGATGGCCGTACTGAAAGAATAAGCATCTTCTATCTGTCCTTATAAATACATACAAATATCCTTATAAATGATGGAAATTTCCCGCTGGTATCAATACCAAGTAGAGTGAAAAAATACTTAGGAAAATCGTAGTGTGCATGAGTGTATGGCCTAAATAAGTTTATTTTAGATCTTCACGAGCCTATCAATGAATTTACTCTTGTATATTTAAATGATACTCTCTCATGGAAACAAAAGCATTGCATAATTGATACTCTGATTTTTATTGCATTAGCATTGATTAGAATTCTAAATATTTCAGGATTTTAGAAAAAGATAATTTGAAAACCTGATTTAGATGTATTTGTGTACAAATTAAATTTGTATCAGTGTAAGGATTAGGGAAATGTAAGTGATGAAGAATTATTTGTATCAAGTATGATGGTAGGCAGAGACATTCTTGCCACTATTGTTCTCTTAGTAAAAAGTTTCCTTTTCACTAGCCCTGTTCAGTAGCAGAGCTTTGTGGTTTTTAACCTCACTGATTTGGGTGGCTCTGTATTCTGAGAAGCCGGCAGTGTAAGCATTTTAAGAAATCACCATTAATGTTAGCTCTCAGCTTGATCAGGACGTAGTCTCCTGAATTCCTATAGTTTCTTCTCTTAGTCTGTAACATGTAACAGCTACCGATCAACTGGAAGCAAAATTCTTCAAACTTCTGGGAGTAGCAGTTGGTAAGTTTAGCAAGTCCTGCATACAAAATAAGCAAAATGCTTACATATCTGAGCTTTAGGATCAGAGAGACTGATTTGAATTTGGGATTCTAAAATTTATTGGGGGTATATTTTGTCCATATTTTTCTCAATTGCTATCATCACTACTGTTTTTGTTTTTGTTGTGATAAATCTCTCTGGTTGATTTTTGCCTGGCTGAGATGAAAAGGAAATGGTTGGTATCACTAAAAATGAGTTGTTTTTTTAAGATTTTATTTATTTATTTATTTGACAGAGAGAGATCACAAGTAGACAGAGAGGCAGGCAGAGAGAGGCAGGGGGAAGCAGGCTCCCCGCTGAGCAGAGAGCCCGACGTGGGACTCGATCCCAGGACCCCGAGATCGCGACCCGAGCCAAAGGCAGCGGCCCAACCCACTGAGCCACCCAGGCGCCCCTAAAAATGAGTTTTTTATTATTGCATACTGTATACCAGGCGCTACTACAAATGTTTATGTGTGCTAATTAATTTGATTTTGTTATGGTACTGCCTCAAACAGTAGTCAACTCTACAAAATGTATGATGTGTGCTATGGATTCTATAATTGCAGCCCACGAAGAACCCCTCTTCCTAAAGCCAGCTGAGGGAGTCTGAGAACTCTTAATTACAATTTGGACATTATAGAAGCTGTACAAAGCACCATCTCCATTCAAAGTCGTTGAGTAAAATGTGTATCAGCTTTCAGTGACCCTGCCGCTTTGCTAAGTCACATTCTTGGGAAAAGGCAGATGGAGTAAAAACAGACCAAGTGATAGGACTGCTATCTCCTTCAGAGGAAAAGCCTTTAAGGCATGTAATATCAGCTGCTCATTGGACTGTTGAAGAAGTCCACCATCACGTTATCTTATCGATGCATTAGCATTAATTTGAAAATGTACTGCACTGTCCTGTTTTCCCCTGTTATATTTTTCTCTCTTCTGATAAGATAGTTATTATAGTTATTAATGATCTCGGAAACCCCAGAATAGCCAGGATGGATGACAGCACAGACATCTGTACTTGAATGCAGTTGTTTTGACAATGTTGAGTTGGTGCTCTGTGTGAGTCTGAATGTCCTAGAGATTATCCATTTGCATTGTTAGGATTTGATCTCCCAGTTACTATACTTACTATAAGTGTTTAGTACTGTCATGCTGATAGCAAGAACTGATGGGCAAGCTTATGTCTCCCTCATAAGGACTCTATTCAGCTTACCTCCCTGTCTATTTTTATGTAAGTGTTTCATATTTTAGAATCCCCTCTAACTTAGTGACAAAGTATGTAACCAATTTCCAGCATATACAGTAAGGAGGATTAACAAATAAGAAAGAAAATTATTGCTCAGTTTGGCTATTGTGATAAAAATAATGATGGATTTGACCTATGTCCCCTACCTGGAAAATTCTAGGAATTTTACAGTTTGGCTCAATAGAGCAGAATCTTTACAGAAAGAAGCTTTATGAAATGACTCAACACATAACACAAGTCCATCTCATAGTAAATGGGGACTTTTTACACAATTGAATATCAGTCTAAGAAAGTTTGAAAACTATGTACCGATAGTACTGAAAGAGAATAAAATGTGATACTGAGCTCTCAGTAGTCATGCTTAGTTAGATAACTAAAACGCTTGATATATCTTTGCAGTTTAATGATAAACAGTTTATAGTCCTTAAACTATACCATATGGTTATTGAACAAATACCTATGAATCCAAGTGATAGTCCTGGTGATACTAACTTCTTCATTGAAAAAATTTTGTCTAAACCATAAGTGACTCTTCATCTCACAAAACAAACTGACGGTTGCTGGGGGGAGGGTGGGTTGGGAGAGAGGGAGGGGGTTTATGGACACTGGAGAGGGTATGTGCTATGGTGAGTGCTGTGAAGTGTGTAAACCTGGCGATTCACAGACCTGTACCCCTGGGGATAAAAATACATTATATGTTTATAAAAAATAAGAAATAAATCAAAAATTAAAAAAAATTTTTGACTAAAATACACTTTAATGAGAGAAGTGTTCTTCCTGTAGTAATATTAGCCATAGGACACTTGAAAACAAGTCATTGACAAAACCATTCCCAAAAGAACGAAAAGTGTGTTCTGAATTTCACCAATATTTAAAAATGGAGTTAGGGGTGCCTGGGTGGCACAGTGGGTTAAAGCCTCTGTCTTCAACTCGGGTCATGATCCCAGGGTCCTGGGATGGAGCCCCACATCAGGCTCTTTGCTCAGCGGGGAGCCTGCTTCCTCCTCTCTCTCTCTGTCTGCCTCTCTGCCTGCTTGTAATCTGTCTGTCAAATAATAAATTAAAAAATGTAGTTAGAAACAAGTCTCAGTGTTCATTTCCTAATGTTTTTGCTAATGTTTTTGTTTTAGATAAAACTTAAAACTTTTTTTTTTTTTTTTGGTCATTTAAATCTCAGTACTCCATGTCTTTTGTTTGTTATTGTCAGAGTTTACATCTTACTTCTCCTCTTGCTGGTTGTTTACACAAGATATACACAAGGAGGTCGAATTTTATACATTAACCTTTAGTAGAAAGGTCTCAAAGAAGTGGTTGAATATTTCTGGTCAGGACAAAATAATTAAGACTCATCTCCTCAGTTAAATACAACTGTAAGGCCTGGAAAGAACACAAGAGAAACCCAAAGGAGAAGGGGAGTTCATTTTGTTGTGGAGTTACCTGAGGACTGGAAGAACACCACCACAGAAAGCGACAGCCCAGGGTTGGCATTTCCCAATCTCCAATCCAACAACAGAATGTAGCCCACATGAGCAGAGTCACTTCTCCAGTGGGTCAAATGGGAGTTCTGTTGACCATATCAGGAAAGTTTGGCAGAACCATCATGGTAGAATCTACCAAATCCGTCTGCCATCAGCAAATATAATAAATTAAAGGATAATAGTTTATTGCATTTCTGTAAGGGGATTATTCTGAGCTCCTGAGAAATACATAGGTGTCTGTTTCTTCATGAACAATCACTAGAGGTTTTTTTAGTTTCCTTTGGTGGTGTCACGTTTCCATGATGATCATTATCCTTGTGGCACTGTGTTGGTATCTGCACACTGGAGGATGAGGTACTTCTTCCAGTTATTTATAGGCTGGCTTTTGTAGGCAAAGCCCTTCACCTGTCAGCCCATGCAGAGTCCGGTGGTATCCACAGGAGGACTTGCTGTTGGAGTCCTAAGGCAGGTGGATCTGGTGCCTGCGTCCGCAGGTGGACGGGCCTGATGCCCAGCACATAGAAGCAGCCTGGAGTCTCGATCAGTGAGGTGAGCCTGGCCCCAGAGTCTGTTGTGATGGACCTGGGACCTAGATTCTCTGCCCACAGACGTCAACCAGTCCCTATGGACAGATAGGGTGAGCCTGGATCCTGGGTCCTCAGGATTCCAGTGGGAGCGTCGGTACACAGGCACTGAGGGAGCCACAGGCACTTAAGTGGACCCAGTGACTGGGTTTCCAGGAACTCAATGAGAGCCTGGTGCTGAGGAAGCTGCCTGAGGATGAAGGGGCCATCTGGGGGTGCTGGAACTTGTTAGTGACCTGCCAAGCTGTGGGCCTGCCTTCAGGGGCTCTCTGGGAGCCTGGGCCTGAGGAAGCCATCAAAGCCGAGGGCCTGGGTTCTCAGCCGCCGGCAGAGAGCCCAGTGCTGAGGAAGCCGCCTGGAGCCCGTACAGTGTTGGGCCTGCCTTTATGGCATGCTCTGGGAGCCTGAGCTGAGGAAGTCACCTGAAGCCACAGGAGCCCCCTGGAGTAGCTGGAGCTGCGAGACCTGGGTTTGCAAAAGCCGGTCGGGAGCTTGCTGCCTTGCGACCCTCCTGGAGCCCCAGACACAAAGCAGAGCCCAGTGAGAGCTGGTGTCCAAGATACCTGACATAAGGCTGGGGTGGGGGGGGGTGGCGGGGGACATTCCTGCGGCGTTGCCTAAAGGCGCAGAGAGAGGCAGAAAGAGGTGTCCAGGTCACACCATGCTGCGGGAGCCCCGTGAGCAAGGGGCTTGGTAGGTGGCAGACACCTAGGGACTGGTATTGGGGCGACTGGCTTTGGGGTCCGCGTGCAGTCAGCACTTCACTGTCCTCCCTTGAGTGCGTGGGGCTGCCAGGTCTTGGAGAAGCTGTGAGAGGGTGTGAATCTTTCCTTCTCTCAGTGTGCCCTTTGTTATTTCTGCTCTTCTCCCAGGTACTGCAATCCCTCACCTGGAATCCTTGGCTCCTATGAAGTTATTTTATGCGCAGTTGTTCGAATTATGTTTCCGAAGGGAAGATGAGAGCTGGAAATTCCTATGCTATAATTTTGATCCATTTATGTTTTAGTCTATTTTTATTTCTAAGGACATTTTCAATTTTATCAGCGTTATGTTAAATACTAGTCATCTATTATTTAGTACAGATTTGCTCTAGTTTTATATCCCCTGTTTCATTCTTCACTTCCCTCATTTTCACCAAAACTTGTTTCTTCATCAATCTGTGAAAACTTTAAGAATTCTATTGGGTTATTTAAAGTGCCTTTTTGCTTGGTTGTTTCTATGTCTTTTTAGTTAGTTTGAGTTTTTAGCCTTATTGTATTCTGTCCACTTTCTTTGGATTTATTTTGTTTTTCTTTCCTCAATTTAAAATGTGCTACTTGATTTTAACCCCTTAATTTGGTTCACCCCCTTAATTTGGTGCAAGCCCTACTTGCAAACCCTGGTCATCTCAGTAAGTGTGAATTTCAGCGACAGGTATCCGGTTCATTAGTCTAACTCTAAACCAGTTTATCTGCATTCTCCCTGCTCCATCCCCAAAACCCATGGTGCAGTATGAAAGCCTGGGCATCGTCTTTGAATGGAATACAAAAAAATATTAACAGATAAAATGTTTGTCTTTTTCTTCCATATGCTGAAGGCTTTGTTCTAAGTGTAGTTTTTTTTTAATATATTAAGGATAAGTGTTTAAAATTATCAGTTATATTTTGTGCAACTACTGATATGATTTTTTAATTGATTTATGATTATAATCAATTAAGTATTAAACTACAGGCTCTTAGTTTCCTGAAAAAGATGTTGTTTGACTGTGTTGTATTCTTTAAGTCAGAATGGTAATATTTCTTCCTCTTCATTTGTAAGGGAGACAAGTTGCTGAATTACATTGGGTAGGTAGATTCATATCATGATAAAGATGACAGTGAGACAAGGGTGAGAGATGATATTTTTATATTACTAAGTCACTTTTTTCTACATAATTTTCTTAGTAATTAAAATAATTTCTATAAGAAATAACCTCATATTATACAGATTTATCTCTATCTTTCAAATATGCAACATCTTTCAGAGCTGTGTTTTATTCTGATTTTTCACATCTTGTTGGGGTTTTTTGTTTTTTTTTTTTTGGTTTTTTGTTTTTTTTGTTCTCTGAAATGAAACACCATCCCTGTTTCTAAGACCAGTACACTAAAGCCAGACTCTTGGTGGTGGTCTGCCTTGGGTCAAGTTTCAGTATGGGTTCAGTCAAGTGGCCAGAAGGCAACAGCACTAGATTAAATTGTGTAGGCCTAAGAGGAATGAAATCCATTTACCTTGCTTGCTAATTTATGTACAGTAACACTGTGTTTGCCCATTGGAAAAGATAGCTGTTATTTTTTACAGTTCCTACATAGCACTGTCTTCTTACTAATGTGCACCTATGGGCTGGGTTCTCTAGAGTGAAGCCTTAACCTGTTTGAACAAAGTGTCCATCAGCAATAGCAGTACCTATCAGTGAGGCAAGGATGAAGAGCTAGGTTGGGATTTGGGGATATGTCAGTATTTATAACGTAATAGATTTTTCTCTCTTCTCATAACTAAAGGGTAAAAGAAAGACTATCCCAGAAAAATAAGAAAGGGGAACTCTTAGACAAATACTTATATATATTTTCACCATAGCGCATATTCTGGTTTGTATTTGCATTTCTTTGCAAATCTTATTAAACTGTATTTTATATTTATTCCATAACTTTATTATGTTGAAACCACATAGGAATATTTGGTTAGTATTATCAGTTCACTTACTTGATTTAGTGCTTCTAAGTCTTCTCTATTTCTGGTAATCCTTCTGTTTGTTCATACTTACTAAGAGAGGGCTGTGTTTCTTCAGTATTGATTGCTGACATGGATGCTTTTCGAAGATTGAGTCATTACTATTCAAATTTTTCTGGCTCAGAAAAGACAATGAGAAGGGGAAAGTCTGCATGTTGCCATGGATACACTTTTTTCACAGTTAGAGCTAGATGCAGCCTGGTTAAAATTTAAAGCCCTAAATATTTTGCCTATAATGATCTTTTTCATGTATATTGTTGCAACAGAGGACAGTACCCTGTGTATTTTTTTAAAGATTTATTTATTTTAGAGAGATAGAGAGAGAAAGAGCATGGGGGATTTAGGGGGAGGAGGGAGAGAGAAACCTAAGCCTACTTTGCACAGCAGAGGCAGAGCCCATCCCAGGGCTCAATATCACGACCCTGAGACCATGACCTAAGCCAAAACCAACAGTTGGACACTTAACTGGCTATTACCCAGGTGCCCCAGGACAGTACCCTATTTATTAAGAGGGATGAATATAGTCATTAAAAGTTACAGTAGTGTCACTTTCTATATTATACTATCCTTAGCAAGTGCAGCTAGAAATTAAAATCATGGTAAGACCCAGTACAGCTGAGATTTCTTCTCATCTAATGATATTAAAGCTAGGCTTTGCCAACATCTTTTGTGTTTCTGAAACAAACTGGTATATTCTTCTGGGGTCATTGATTATTTATTCCTTAGTTCATTCGTTCCATACATATATTTAGCTCCTTTGATATATTCCAGGTAGTATTTTAGGAAATGAATATAGAAGAGTACAACAACAACAACAACAACAAAAAAAAACACCCATGAATGTAGAATCCCACTGTCTGGTTGTAGAAAGAATTAAACATGTGTCATCAAACCAGCGAGCTTATCTAATAAAATTGTGAAAAGAATTATAAGAATAAGTTGTTAAAAAATAGCTACAATGGGAGTCATCAAGGCAGTTTTTTTTCATTACATATTAAATTTCTATTCCTAGAAATAAGGTTAGTAAGAGTATTCCCCCTAAATTCTCTCCCAAAGACCAAGTCTTCATAAACAGACTTCTTGCAAAGGAATTATGAATAAGATATAAGACATGAATAACGTCAGTTATTCTGAAAATCATAAAAGGAAGAAAGGGTAGAAAGCTTAGCCAAAAGAGAAGTTCAATTACCCTAGTCAAGGAATAATGGTGAAGGGAATTGAAATTATTTTGATAGCCTTAGAATTCTCAAGAAAACTGGCTTGTTACTTGTCCATTCAGAAGAAAAATTACTTCTCTGAATGTCTTGAGTTTATAACAGTTTCAGCACTACCAAGTAAATACTCTGTTATCTAAGGCTGTTTTAGGCAAATGTCGATTGAGTCTTTCAGATTATTTGGTTAGAGTCATTTTAATGGCCATTAAGCATGGCCAGACATTCAGGGGCTAGGCTGGCTAGGCTCAAGTAACTTAGCAATCCTCTACAAATATATCCCTAATTGTATCTGCTTTTTTCAACTTTCATCCACAGTTTTGGTGCCCAAATTCAAATTGCCTTGTTATAATTAGGTCGCTCAGTTTGGCTTTAGATTTAAGGCCTTCGACTATTTGGGGTCTTAGTAATTTGAAATGTTATTGAGGGGCTGGAGATACTAAAAAGGATTATTTCAGGAACTTCTACTTAGATTTCAGCTGTGTCCGTATGGATCAAAGGAATCAGTCTCCCAAAGAGACAAAAGAGAAAATATTTTAAGCAAAGGGGATAGTGAGTGAGAAGGTCCTGTGCACAAAACAATGTGGCACTCTTTCCTGCACTTTTCTTCCAAATGTGTCGTGTGAACTTAGTCTCTCAGCAACTGATTATTGTTGATTCCTCTTTACTTTTCTTCAGACTTGACGTAGAACGGTACCCTGTATTTATGTTCTTCAAATGTTGCCATGAGAAATTTAAAGATGGAGAGTTAAAGAGTTTGATCCTTTATCACTATCAGAATGGAAAGTGGATGTGGGCGTATTTAAAAGGAACTAAAAATGTTGCTTTTAAAATCTTTGCTGTACTATAAGACCTTTAGTTGGCATCCAAGGGCAAATTAAGACTTCCACTTGGTAGACGTCAAATTACAAGGCAATTAACTTTCTATTTTTTATTTTTTTATAAACATATTAGCCCCAGGGGTACAGGTCTGTGAATCGCCAGGTTTACACACTTCACAGCATTCACCATAGCACATACCCTCCCCAGTGTCTATAACCCCACCATCCTCTCCCTACTCCCCTCCCCCTGGCAACCCTCAGTTTGTTTTGTGAGATTAAGAGTCTCCTATGGTTTGTCTCCCTCCCGGTCCCATCTTGTTTCATTTATTCTTTTCCTATACCCCAAACTCCCCACGTTGCATCTCCGCTTCCTCATATCAGGGAGATCATATGATAGTTGTCTTTCTCCAATTGACTTATTTCGCTAAGCATAACCCTTCTAGTTCCATCCACGTTGTCACAAATGGCAAGATTTCATTTCTTTTGATGGCTGCATAGTATTCCATTGTGTATATATACCACATCTTCTTTACCCATTCATCTGTTGATGGACATCTAGGTTCTTTCCATAGTTTGGCCATTGTGGACATTGCTGCTGTAAACATTCGGGTGCACATGCCCCTTCGGATCACTACGTTTGTATCTTTAGGGTAAATACCCAGTAGTACAATTGCTGGGTCATAGGGTAGTTCTATTTTCAACCTTTTGAGGAACCTCCATGCTGTTTTCCAGAGTGGTTGCACCAGCTTGCATTCCCACCAACAGTGTAGGAGGGTTCCCCTTTCTCCACATCCTCACCAGCATCTGTCATTTCCTGACTTACTAATTTTAGCCATTCGGACTGGTGTGAGGTAGTATCTCATTGTGGCTTTGATTTGTATTTCCCTGATGCCGAGTGATGTGGAGCAGTTTTTCATGTGTCTGTTAGCCATCTGGATGTCTTCTTTGCAGAAATGTCTGTTCATGTCCTCTGCTCATTTCTCGGTTGGCTTATTTGTCAATTGACTTGGTTTTTAGATCTAAGCACTGAGGATTCTGTCTTGATATAAATGAGCACCTTAAACCATAAATTGGTTTTTTTTTTTTTCAGAAGGATTCTGTCTTGATATAAATGAGCACCTTAAACCATAAATTGGTTTTTTTCAGAAAGGTACTGAAAAATAAACTATTATAAAATTGTCAGCAGCTGACAACCAGAGAACTGATTCTGTAATTTAGTGAAAAACTAAAAAGATCAAAATCACATTTCTGCCTTTTAACAGGCCTTTGGCTGTTGCACAGAACCTGCTATAGCATCGTAGAAGGGAAGGAGGAAGTAGAGGTCATAAGGCCCACTTTACACTGTTGGGGAAAAGGATGTGCCTAATCTTAGTCTGCTGTGACTCTTAAGAACAGAGACTTAAAGATGTACTAGCCGTGCTCTGAGAGAATTAATCAGAAGAATTCAGACAAATCATCGTGCTATGTGTAGAGCAGTTTGGCTTCTAATAATTACAGATGTTTTGTTTGCCTAACTCTTTATTCAGATGCACAAAACAACACATATTCTCTAGTTTACCCTTATAAATGGATTCAGAAGAATTAATTATCCATCAGACTTTCATACATTTTTTCTTAGATTAGCTTATTTGGTCATTTGTGTCCCCTGAATCTATAGGATGCCATAGAATAATGTTTTTTTAATATATTTCTGTATATTCATATGTATTCCAGTATTCCGATTGTCCTCACTTGGTTTTAGATCTTTGACTATAATTCTAATCGTGATACATGGCAGTTATGTAAGAGAGTATTTTTTTTTAATTTGTTTATTTGTTTATTTACAGCATAACAGTGTTCATTGTTTTGGCATCACACCCAGTGCTCCATGAAGTACGTGCCCTCCCTATTACCCATCACCTGGTTCCTCAACCTCCCACCCCCCCCCCCACCCCTTCAAAACCCTCTGGTTGTTTTTCAGAGTCCATAGTCTCTCATGGTTCATCTCCCCTTCCAGTTTCCCTCAACTGCCTCTGCTCTCCATCTCCCCATGTCCTCCATGTTATTTGTTATGCTCCACAAATAAGTGAGACCATATGATACTTGACTCTCTCTGCTTGACTTATTTCGCTCAGCATAATTTCTTCCAGTCCCGTCCATGTTGCTACAAAAGTTGGGTATTCATCCCTTCTGATGGAGGCATAATACTCCATTGTGTATACGTGCCACATTTTCCTTATCCATTCGTCCGTTAAAGGGCATCTTGGTTCTTTCCACAGATTGGCGACCGTGGCCATTACTGCAATAAACGTTGGGGTACAGATGGCTCTTCTTTTCACTACATCTGTATCTTTGGGGTAAATACCCAGCAGTGCAATTGCAGGGTCATAGGGAAGTTCTATTTTTAATTTCTTGAGGAATCTCCACACTGTTCTCCAAAGTGGCTGCACCAACTTGCATTCCCACCAACAGTGGAAGAGGGTTCCCCTTTCTCCACAATCTATCCAATACATGTTGTTTCCTGTCTTACTAATTTTGGCCATTCTAACTGGTGTAAGGTGATACCGCACTGAGGTTTCAATTTGAATCTCCGTGATGGCTAGTGATGATGAACTTTTTTTCATGTGTCTGATAGGCATTTGTATGTCTTCATTGGAGAAGTGTCTGTTCATATCTTCTGCCCATTTTTTGATCTGATTATCTGTTTTGTGTGTGTTGAGTTTGAGGAGTTCTTTATAGATCCTGCATATTAACCTTTTGTCTGTACTGTCATTTGCAAATATCTTCTCCCATTCCGTGGGTTGCCTCTCTGTTTTGTTGACTGTTTCCTTTGCTGTGCAGAAGCTTTTGATCTTGATGAAGTCCCAAAAGTTCATTTTCGCTTTTGTTTCCTTGGCCTTTGGAGACATATCTTGAAAGAAGTTGCTGTGGCTGATATCGAAGAGGTTACCGCCTATGTTCTCCTCTAGGATTCTGATGGATTCCTGTCTCACGTTGAGGTCTTTTATCCATTTCGAGTTTATCTTTGTGTACGGTGTAAGAGAATGGTTGAGGTTCATTCTTCTACATATCGCTGTCCAGTTTTCCCAGCACCATTTATTGAAGAGACTGTCTTTTTTCCATTGTATATTTTTTCCTGTTTTGTCGAAGATTATTTGACCATAGAGTTGAGGGTCCATATCTGGGCTCTCCGCTCTGTTCCACTGGTCTATGTGTCTGTTTTTATGCCAGTACCACGCTGTCTTGGTGATCACAGCTTTGTAGTAAAGCTTGAAATCGGGTAACGTGATGCCGCCAGTTTTGTTTTTGTTTTTCAACATTTCCTTAGCAATTCGGGGTCTCTTCTGACTCCATACAAATTTTAGGATTATTTGCTCCAGCTCTTTGAAAAATACCGGTGGAATTTTGATCGGAATGGCATTAGGGGAGGGGAGGCGAACCATAAGAGACTATGGACTCTGAAAAACAACCTGAGGGTTTTGAAGGGTCAGGGGTGGGAGGTTGGGGGAACAGGTGGTGGGTGATGGGGAGGGCACGTTTTGCATGGAGCACTGGGTGTTGTGCAAAAAGAATGAATACTGTTACGCTGAAAAAATTAATAAAAAGGGGAAAAAAAAGTATAGATTGCTGTAGGCAGTATAGACCTTTTAACAATGTTTATTCTTCCGATCCAAGAGCATAGAATGGTCTTCCATCTTTTTGTGTCTTCTTCAATTTCTTTCATGAGTGTTCTGTAGTTCCTCAAGTACAGATCCTTTACCTCTTTGGTTAGGTTTATTCCCAGGTATCTTATAGTTTTTGGTGCTATAGTAAATGGAATCGATTCTCTAATTTCCCTTTCTGTATTTTCATTGTTAGTGCATAAGAAAGCCACTGATTTCTGTACATTGACTTTGTATCCTGCCACGTTACTGAATTGCTGTATGAGTTCTAGTAGTTTGGGGGTGGAGTCTTTGGGGTTTTCCATATAAAGAATCATGTCATCTGCGAAGAGAGAGAGTTTGACTTCTTCCTTGCCAATTTGGATACCTTTTATTTCTCTTTGTTGTCTGATTGCCATTGCTAGGCCTTCTAATACTATGTTGAACAAGAGTGGTGAGAGTGGGCATCCGTTTCATGTTCCTGATCTCAACGGGAAGGCTGCAGGCTTTTCCCCATTGAGGATCATATTTGCTGTGGGTCTTTCATAGATAGATTTTATGAAGTTCAGGAATGTTCCCTCTATCCCTATACTTTGAAGCGTTTTCATCAGGAACGGATGCTGGATTTTGTCAAATGCTTTTTCTACATCAATTGAGAGGACCATGTGGTTCTTCTCTCTTCTCTTATTGATTTGTTCTATCACATTGATTGATTTGCAAATGTTGAACCATCCTTGCAACCCAGGGATGAATCCCACCTGGTCATGGTGGATAATCTTTTTAATGTGCTGTTGGATCCTGTTTGCTAGGATCTTGTTGAGAATCTTAGCATCCATATTCATCAGTGATATTGGTCTGAAATTCTCCTTTTTAGTAGGGTCTTTGCCTGGTTTGGGGATCAGGGTAATGCTGGCTTCATCAAAAGAGTCTGGAAGTTTTCATTCTGCTTCAATTTTTTTGAAACAGCTTCGGGAGAATTGGTGTAATTTCTTCTTTGAAGGTTTGGTAGAATTCCCCAGGGAATCCGTCAGGTCCTGGGCTCTTGTTTTTTGGGAGGTTTTTGATCACTGCTTCAATCTCATTACTAGATATCAGTCTATTCAGGTTGTCAATTTCTTCCTGGTTCAGTTTTGGGAGTTTATAGTTTTCCAAGAATGCATCCATTTCATCTAGGTTGCTTAGCTTGTTGGCATATAACTGTTGGTAATAATTTCTGATGATTGTTTCTATTTCCTTGGTGCTGGTTGTGATCTCTCCCTTTTCATTCATAATTTTATTAATTGGGGCTTTCTCTCTTTTCTTTTGGATTAGTGTGGCCAATGGGTTATCTATCTTATTGATTCTTCCAAAAAAACAGCTTCTGTTTTTATTGATATGTTCTACTGTATCTCTGGTGTCTTCCTCATTGATCTCTGCTCTAATCTTGATTATTTCCCTTCTTGCATGTGGAGTTGGTTTGATTTGTTGTTCGTTCTCCAGTTCTTTAAGGTGTAGAGACAGCTGGTGTATTCTGGATTTTTCAATTTTTTTTGAGGCAGTCTTGGATGGCTATGTATTTCCCTCTTAGAACCGCCTTTGCTGTATCCCATAGGTTTTGGACCGAAGTGTCTTCATTCTCATGGGTTTCCATGAATTGTTTAAGTTCTTCTTTGATCTCCTGGTTGATGCAAGCATTCTTAAGCAAGGTGGTCTTTAGCTTCCAGGTGTTTGAGTTCCTTCCGAACTTTTCCTTGTGTTTGAGCTCCAGTTTCAAAGCATTGTGATCTGAGAATATGCAGGGAATAATGTCAGTCTTTTGGTATCGGTTGAGTCCTGCTTTGTGACCGAGTATGTGGTCCATTCTGGAGAAGGTTCCATGTGCACTTGAGAAGAATGAGTATTCTGTTGTTTTAGGGTGGAATGTTCTGTATATGTCTATGAGGTCCATCTGGTCCAATGTGTCATTCAATGCTCTTATTTCTTTATTAATTTTCTGCTTCGATGATCTGTCTATTTCTGAGAGAGGCATATTAAGATCTCCTACTATTATTGTTTTCACATGAATATGACTCTTTATCTTGATTAATAGTTTTCTTATGTAATTGGGTGCTCCAATACTGGGGGCGTTGATGTTTACAATTGTTAGATTCTCTTGGTGGATAGTCCCTTTAAGAATTATGTAGTGTCCTTCTATATCTCTGACTACAGTCTTTAGTTTAAAATCTAATTTATCTGATATGAGAATCGCTACCCCGGCCTTCTTCTTAGGCCCATTGGCATGAAAGATGCTTCTCCATCCCTTCACTTTCAGTGTGTGTGTATCCTTAGGTTTAAAGTGGGGTCTCTTGTAGACAACATATGGATGGGTCATGTCTTTTTATCCAATCTGCAACCCTGTGTTCTTTTATGGGCACGTTTAGGCCGTTCACATTGAGAGTGATTATTGATAGATAGGTTGTGATTGACATCGTGTTACCTTTGAAGTCTTTCTGTCTGTAGATTGTCTCTATATTTCTGTTCAATGATATTCTTAGGATTTTTTCTCATTTATTGGATCCCCCTTAATATTTTCTGCAGTGTCGCCTTGATGGTTGCATAGTCTTTTAAGCCTTGCCGGTCTTGGAAACTCTTTATCTCTCCATCCATTTTGAATGTCAGACTTGCTGTATAAAGTATTCTTGGCTGCATGTTCTTCTCATTTAGTACTCTGAATATACTTTGCCAGTCCTTCCTGGCTTGCCAGGTCTCTGTGGACAGGTCTGACATTATTCTAATGGGCTTTCCTCTGTATGTAAGGAGCCTCTTTGTCCTAGCTGCATTTAAGATGGTCTGTCTAGAAGCATAATTCTTCATTCTAACTATCAGGTGTCGTGAGGACTTTGGAGAATCTAAAATCTTGGGGGGAAACCACTCTGCCTCTAGTACATGAATGTTGTTTCCATTCGTGAGATTGGGAAAATTTTCATAGACAACTTGTTCCACTATATCTTCTAGACTTCTTTCTTTTTCCTCCCCTTCAGGGATTCCAATAATTCTGACGTTGGAACGTTTCATGGCATCGTTTATTTCCCTGATTCTGTTTTCGTGGCTTCTGAGCTGTTTGTTCCAGGCTTCCTCCTGATCCTTTCTCTCTATCTGTTGGTCCTCCAGATCACTAATTCTATCTTCTGTCTCAGTTACCCTAGCTTTTAGAGAATTTAGATTAGATTGGAATTCATTGAGAGCATTTTGAACATCATCCCTGGTGGCTTTCAGTTCTGCCCTAACATTGTGAACATCATCCCTGGTGGCTTTCAGTTCTGCCCTAATCAATTCTGTTTGGTCATCCATGGCTTTCTCCAACCTAGCTATTGCCTGGATAATTATTAACCTGAATTCCTTTTCCAACATATTGTCTATATTGATAGCCATTAGCTCTGTTGCAGAAGGCCCATCCTCTGTATTTTTCTTCTGTTGGGTATTCCTCCTCCTAGTCATTTTGGTAAGAGATGACTGAACAGATGCAGCTGGAGGTATCGATTGTGGTGCAGTCAAGGTGCACCCTGGAACGCTTTTGTGCAATTAGGATTCCCCACCGAAATGAAAGAAATAGAAAAGAAAAAGAAATGGAGAAGAAAGAGACAAAAAAGAAAAGAAAAAAGAAAAAGAGAGAGAGAGAGACAGGAAAAAAAGGGAAGATAAAAGAGAAGGCTCAGCCCAAATGGGCCCCAAGGTAAGATTTAAGAAGTATACAAACAAAAACAGACAAAGAAAAAGACTGATAGAAGTATATGACATGAGAAAAAAAATATATATAAAAGCAAAAAAAAAAAAAAAGGAAGAACCTCATCAGAAAGAACCCCAAGTATAATATTTTTATATACTATCAGGACAAACACAAATACACAGAAACACTGACGGAAGGAAAAGATGGGAGAGTGGTTATAAATTTTCAGTGTGGGCGAAGAAGGTTATTTTGATTCTTCCTGGATGTATCTTGATGTTTTTGTTAAGGGACTCAACATTCCTAAGATAAAGTGGGATTAAAAATTGGTTTATGTAGGGGCACCTGGGTGGCTCAGTGTGTTAAGCCTCTGTCTTCAGCTCAGGTCATGATCTCAGGGTCCTGGAATCAAGCCCCACATCGGGCTCTCTGCTCAGTGGGGATCCTGTTTCCCCCTCTCTCTCTGCCTTCCTCTCTGCCTACTTGTGATCTCTCTTTAAAAAAAAAAGAAAAAAAAATTCGTTTACCTATAGGGGTAGCATTGATTGAGGGAAGGGATTACCTTGAAGTTTAACTCTATATGTATATTAGAAAATAAAAATTAAAAAAATAAACTAAACTAAACTAAATTAAAATTTAAAAAAAAAATTTAAAAATAGAAAATCAAAAGAAAAACATGGGTGTATGTAACCAAACGTTCAGGTTAGAAGGTTATTAAGGAATTTGATGTACTGGACATCTCACTGTGATGGTAAATAGGTTAAAAAATATCTATATGTATAAAAAAGAACCAGAATATTGGTAAAGAGTTAAAAATAAAAGTTGTATTTATGAAGTAGTGGTGGTTGTTCTCTTGTAGTCTTTTTTTTTTTTCCTTCTTTCCTGGTTGGTTTTCTGGGGGAGGGGCCTGCCACGTGGGTTTTCAGACAATGATGTTCCCTGAGTTAGGTCCTCCCGCTCCCCTCAAGGGGGTGGGCTCTGAGGAAACCGTTTTTTTAGGCTTTTGTTCTCTGGAGGTTTCTTTCATCTTTTTTCTCTCGTCTTAACAGCTTTTGATGGTTTTTGGAGGTTTAGAGGAGAGCAAACTGCACCCAGACCTCCCTCTCAGAGAGAAGACTCAGAATGCTCTGCAGAGCTGCTGGCAGAGTAGGTTCTGACTGAGTCACAGTCCCTGGGGATGCAGGGTCTCCTCCTTGTACCCAATACCACGGCAGTGGTGACTGTCTGGGCAGCTCCAGACCGCCAGAGAGGTTCCAAGCAGCAATCACATACTAAGATTTTCCCGCTGGCCCAGGCTGGGAATGCCTGATTTTTCAGGATGCCAGAGCCCCAGGCTAGTACCTGTGCACACCCCTCCCAGGGGAGGGTGTGGGATGCGTGTTTCGGGAATGCCGTCTGGCCAGGCTCCCAGCCCCTCTCAGGAGCCGGACCCCACGCGTACTCAGGCGCGCTGGCGGCTCAGGTGCACTGGTGGCTCAGGGACCAAGACCTGCTTTCTCCATCACACTCTCTCTGGCTCAGCGCCAGGGGAGGCTGTCCTGGGTCCGGGGACTTAAGCCCCTGTCCCTAACCGCACTGATTCCCACAATTTCCAATTCCCCACCCCCACCCCCACCCCGGATCCTTTGCTCTTTTTTTTTTTTTTTTTGAGTGCTTTCAACCAGGCTCCAAGCTAATGCTGGTCCCCAGACGCAGGGCACTCTCGTATTGGGGTATTACTTTCCAATCCGTCGCCTCTGGTGGCTCCCTCCCCCTTTTGTTTATCTTCCAATATCAGTCCGATGTTCCCACTCTGCTTTACCTGCCACTGGCGTCTTCTGCTCCTGTAGAGATCCAGACGTGTATAATTCTGGTCTCAGCCTGATTTCATGGGTGATCGGAGTTCTTTGGTAGGTAATCAGCTCACTTTAGGGTACAGGTTGAAACGGCACCTCCTCCTACTTCCCCGCCATCTTGACCCCCCCCCACACTCCTTTTTCTAACGGTGTCATCGCACTCTGCCCCTGGCTGGTGATTATTGTTTTATGGAGGTATGATTTACATCCTGTCGAAGTTACTCATGATAAGTGCAGGATTCACTGAATTTCAGTTGTTTTAAAGACTTGTTTTAAAGACATGTGCAAGCATCACCACAAACCACTTCGGGAAGATTTCCATCCCATCCTGTGGTTTTTTCCTGGTTTTTTTTTGTTTTTTTTTTTTTTTTTTTTTTCTGTGATACAACTTAAGAGCCTGGAGGGCTCACTTGCTCCTGGTGGACTGGGAAGGTTGCCTCCTCACCATGCTGGGATGGTTGCCTCCTCACCTAAGCCTTTCAACATAGGAAATAAAGGAGTGTATACTGAAGGTGGCTGTGGGTGGGGAGGAAACTCTATCCCTTTCCTAGGTGATAAGAGGAGATAGATAAAGTAGGGTTCCCCAGTGTCATGAAGGATGATGCCATCAGCTTTTAGAATGAACCACCCCCTATGACCCAGCAATTGCACTACTGGGTATTTACCCTAAAGATACAAACATAGTGATCCGAAGGGGCACGTGTACCCGAATGTTTATGGCAGCAATGTCTACAATAGCCAGACTATGGAAAGAACCTAGATGTCCATCAACAGATGAATGGATAAAGAAGATGTGGTATATATACACAATGGAATACTATGCAGCCATCAAAAGAAATGAAATCTTGCCATTTGCGACGACGTGGATGGAACTAGAGCGTATCATGCTTAGTGAAATAAGTCAATCGGAGAAAGACAACTATCATATGATCTCCCTGATATGAGGACATGGAGAAGCAACATGGGGGGGTAGGGGGATAGGAGAAGAATAAATGAAACAAGATGGGATTGGGAGGGAGACAAACCATAAATGACTCTTAATCTCACAAAACAAACTGGGGGTTGCTGGGGGGAGGTGGGATTGGGAGAGGGGGAGCGGGCTATGGACATTGGGGAGGGGAGGCGAACCATAAGAGACTATGGACTCTGAAAAACAACCTGAGGGTTTTGAAGGGTCAGGGGTGGGAGGTTGGGGCAACCTGAGGGTTTTGAAGGGTCAAGGGTGGGAGGTTGGGGGAACAGGTGGTGGGTAATGGGGAGGGCACGTTTTGCATGGAGCACTGGGTGTTGTGCAAAAAGAATGAATACTGTTACGCTGAAAAAATAAATAAAATGGAAAAAAAAAAAAAAAGAATGAACCACCCCTGCAAATTAACAACTGCACTTAACCCTTTTGTGAAGCGTACCTTCTTGAGTGTTGAGCAGAGTAACTTCTTAGACTCGGTGGGAGATTCCACCGAGTACTTTGCTTTGGTCTTGCTACTTCTCTGAATCCAATCACGTCTTTGTTGGAGGTAAAGGTGCCCAAGATAGTGCTGCAGCAGGAGCTGATTAGGGCCTCTTTGATGGTAGCTCCGCATTTGGACCCTCAGCTACTGCTTAAATGACACTCACTTGACAGTTGGTAACATTTGGTGTTGGGTAATTCCCAAGGATTTTTTAAAAATATTTTATTTATTTATTTGACAGAGAGAGAGGTCACAAGTAGGCAGAGAAGCAGGCAGAGAGAGAGGGAGAAACAGGCTCCCCACTGAGCAGAGAGCCTGATGCGGGGCTTGATCTCAGGACCCTGAGATCATGACCCGAGCCGAAGGCAGGGGCTTAAACCACTGAGCCACCCAGGCGCCCCTTCCCATGGATTTAGAACTTATCTAGTCTTCAGCGCCCGATTTTATTGGGATACTGGACTCAAATCATGTTTATTTGCATACCAAGTTTTTGACAAGTTTTTAGAGCTTTTGCAGGGAAAAGTGAGGAATTTACTTTAGATGTGTCATAAATTTATGTCACTTAAAAGGAAAGAGTTGGTACTCAGGATATTGAATGAGAAGTTGGTAAACTGTTTTGTTTGTAAAACATTTCCTTTGTTCTGGAACTCCCTCATTTTTTGAAGTTGTAAGTTTGGACGTTTCTGGTGGCCTAACAACTCAATAGCCCTCAGATAGTCATGAAGTACTTTAGACGTTTTCGGGGAAAACATTCATCCTTAGCGAGACGTGAAAGTTCTAATCTTGCCTCAAAAGTGTATCTCCCTGAGGTAATGATTTTCAGGTTAAAAAAAAAAAAAGTCCCATAAAGCAGGTCTGGGGTGTAGCTAATCTGGAGTAGAGTCAGGCTTCTTCCCTGTGGCTGGGGGTCTTCCACCACAGTGGTTTTGCTCCTTAGGTCACATGGGTTTTACTGTAGTATTTGTCTTTCATACACTTTCTCCATGAAATACATGGGAAGACTACGTGTCCTCTGAACCATCCAACTGACCCAACCTTTTGGCCTCTAAGACTGCTCTTATCCCAAAACAGTGGTGATTTTGTTTGTATTTGCTATTACATTGGACTTAGTGATTTATTGGTACTGACTCCATCTTCTGTATACTTGGTGACCTTCCAGTAATTTACCTGGGTAGTTGTGGTTATTTGACAGGTTTTTCTTGAGCACACCACCAAATGGGCTCTGGTGTCCAGTGGTGGGAAAACAGACAAGGTCCTTTTTCTCATGGAGTTTGGAATACTGTGGAGAAGAAGAGAAAATCAGCAAGTAAACAGAAAAGTGAAATAACTGTGGCCAGTGGCAAGTGTTCTGAGAAATCAGAGCAGAATGTGGAAGCACAGAGTGCCGAGAACCTCTTTCTAGACAGTGTTAGGGTACACCTTTGCCTTTTTGGGCAGTGTGCACGCTCCTTTCTTTGGGGGCAAGGGTTAGTTACTTCTGTGGGTTATTTCTGTAACCTCTGCCATTTAGCTCCTTGGGTTGGGGACACCTTAAAGGTGGAAGCTTTGTGTACAGGCTAGTCAACTTTTCCTTAGTTGCCTGCCATATCCTGAGGCCAGGCCAGCTAACTTGGCAGTGTATCCTGTCAGTTGCTGGGATGGGAGGTTGGAGTGCATTCCTCGTGTGGCATACGCTTCTCCTGTGCTTCTGCAAATGCTGAAGAAATTCCAGGTTTACTCAAAACTATTTTGGTAAAAGGCAGCTGCTTGAGAAGTTGTGAGCACTAACTCAGTTCAGCAGAACTTCAGGTCCTAGTGGTCGGGCTAAATGAAGCATGCTGCAGTCTTTTGGCTCTCATTTTCTCTCTGGCTCTGTCACCAGGGCCTTTTTGTGGCATCTTCCTCCCCATGGTTCCCTCCTTCCTTTTTAGGTAAGGAGGGTTTTGTTTTTGTTTGTTTGTTTTTAAGGTTTATTTATTCTTTTAAAGATATTTGTTTATTTGAGAGAGTCTCCATGGCGGCAGGGGGAGGGCAGAGGGAGAGAGAGAGAGAATGTCAAGTACACTCTGCACTGAGCCAGGAGCCAGACTGAGGGCTCCATCCCAGGACCCTGAGATCATGACCTGAGCCAGAGTCAGGGTTGGATGCTTAACCCACTGAACCCTGAAGATGGGCTCCTGAAAATATGTTCCTGAAAGTGGGCCGAGAATATGTAGTATAATGCCACCGACTGTACTGTTTGTCACTTGATTCATTCAGAAAATTACACAATTCTTGGAAAGAACATGGCATGCCTCATTAAGATCAGTAGTCAGGGGTAGCAGAGAGTTTGTGAATGACTGCCCCACCCCCACCCCCAGGGCAGTGGTGTCTGGCCAGGGTCTGCAGGAGCACGTGTAATTAGGCCTTTGGTCTCTGTGTTGTAACGTGTGGATTCTGCTTTCCAGGGTAGGCATTGCTGTCTTTATTTTGTCAGCACAGTTCTCTCCTGCCTCAGGGCCCTGGGAAGGGGCTTCGGACTGGGGTATGGGGAGGCCAGGACTTTAGGAGAGGCTGCTCCAAAGCTCCTGGTGGCAGAAGAGCAGAAGGGAACAGGGGAACTGGGGTGAAAGAGGCCCGCTGGCTCCCAGGGAACTCCAAGCCTGGAGGCAGAGCAAGCAGCGCTGGCAGTTGCAAGCCCCAGTGCAGTTGCAAGTTCTGCAAAGTGCACGGAACTGCTTCCCTGGGGGCAGATTCAGGGCTCGGTCCGGCTACAGCCCCTTAAGGCGGACTTGCAGGGTCGGGAGCCCATCTCCGCTTGCCCGGCTCACTCGCTCCGCCTCTCCAGGCTGCCAGGTAACCAGCAGTTCTGTGCCCCCAGCGAGCACGCCCTCCCTGGCATGCACACCGACAGCCCTCCCTCCCCCCTGCCCCTCATCAGTCACTTGGCGGAGTTGGCATAGGTGGGAGCTGGTCTCCTCTGGGCACTGGCAGTGGCGGAGGCGCAAGCAGCCGCAGCGGCAGTGGTAGCTAGTGGCCCAGCGGTAGAGGTTTGGCTGAGGACGGCTGAAGCGAAGGGAGAGGGGCAGGACCACAAGGACTCCCCGGATGGTGTTTCTCCTCCAAGTGGCACCGGTTTTGGCTTTGGAGGGGTGGGTGGGGTACAGCCCATCCATGACCAGGGGTGACAAGAAGAGCCCAACCAGGTACCTGTTCAGAGCTGAAGGGGTGGAAGGGGATGGAGGGCTGGGGGCAGGTGGGGGCTACCCGGGGCATGGGGGAGGCGCACGCTGCTAAGATGGAGATTCCGGGGCTGGGGGAGGCTGGGGGGTTGGTGGCGGCGGGTGGAGTCGCTCCTGCTAGGGGCCAGGGCTGGGGCTGTTCCCACCTCAGCACTGGTGGCTCCTCCTCAGCAGCCCTCCGTGGCTGGGTGGCTCAGTCAGTTAAGCATCTGCCTTTAAGGGGCATCATGATCTCAGGGTCCTGAGACTGAGCCCTGCATCCATCTCCCTGGATGGGGTATGGGGAGGCCAGGACTTTAGGAGAGGCTGCTCCAAAGCTCCTGGTGGCAGAAGAGCAGAGGGTGCTTCTCCCTCTCCCTCTGTGTCTGCCCACGACTTGTGCTCACTGTCTCTCAAATAATAAAATCTTTTTTAGAAAGTAAATATAGTTTATTTAGCATAATCTTTAAGAAAAAATGATGATAGTGATTGGTATAAAAATCAGTTTAGGGGCGCCTGGGTGGCTCAGTGGGTTAAGCCGCTGCCTTCGGCTCAGGTCATGATCTCAGGGTCTTGGAATCGAGTCCCACATCAGGCTCTCTGCTCAGCGGAGAGCCTGCTTCCCTTCCTCTCTCTCTGCCTGCCTCTCTTGTGATTTCTCTCTGTCAAATAAATAAATAAATAAATCTTTAAAAAAAAATCAGTTTAAACTAGCTTCACAGTTTATATGACTGATCTTGATGAATCTTGGCTTCCATGCACTGAGGAATGAAGCCGTGCTGTCCCCACATCACAGAGAAAGACACGGAGGTTAAGAGAGGTGAAGTAATTTTCCAGGCAAAGAGTAGAAATTGGAAGAATGGAAACTGGTCCTGTTCTCCTCCAGAGCCCAGAGGCTCAACTGTCAGCTTGTTTTTTTTTTTCCATTTCTTTAATAAACATTTACTTTTTAGACTACATTTTTTAGTGCTACATTCTGTCACTCCAGGATTCTCCCCAGAACCCATAAGAGAGGGCTCTGGGGCCAGATTCTCCCTCCCTGTTCCAGGGGCCCCGGGTGACTCCTTCTGTCTGTTCAACAACCAGGACACAGAGGTCTTGGGGGGACCCTTCCTTGGCCATGGGTGTCCACCTCTGCCTGGCTTTCCCACGCGCTGCTGGAGGGTGAAGTCAGGGTCAGGGGTAGTGAGGTGGCTGGGGAAGGAGGAACAGGCTGAGGGTATCCCAGCCTGGTGATTCCACTTACCTGCCAGACCATTCTTCCCAGCTCCATCCAGCGTCCCATTGATCTGCTGCTGCTGCTGCTGCTGCTGCTGCTGCTGCTGCTGCTGCTGCTGCTGCTGCTGCTGCTGCTTCCAGATCCCCGCCAGCACCAGCAGAGGTGAGGGAGGGATCTGCCCTGTGCGGACCCAGGAATCTTGTAAGATGCCTCCAGCCCTTTCCATGGCTGCCCAATCCCCCATTCCTCCCAGGGAGCCCCGGATCTCTGTTCCCCAGTTCTGTAGGATCCCTCACTCGCTCACCTTTCCCAGGGTCCAGGAATCTCTCAGTCTTGCCAGGGGCCCAGAGCTCTCCCCCCAGTTCATGGGGTCCTCCTGCCACCTGGAGCCCGAGAGCTGGTGTGGGGAAATGGCAGGGCATAGCACAGGCCTGAAATAGGAGGGACCTGTGGTTGTCACCCGAGCTGCCATTAAGAGCTGTGAGACATGAGGCACTGGATCTCCGAAGACAATTCAGCCCATGGAGTTGATGACACCAAGGTCTATGTGTTCTCAACATGTGGCTTCTTCTTGTCCTTTGCACAGTTATGGACACAGGCATGGACACTCTCGGTTTACTGAAGGAAACGAGCACTGGGCCAAACAGCAGGTAAGCAGGACAGCTGGGTCTCAAACTCTAGGCTCCCGGCTTGTCTCCAGGGGCTACAAAGGGTTTCATAGTGTTGTGCCCGAGTCTTCACGTCTGAGAGAGCACCAAGGAGCCAACACCGATGCAATCGCATGAGGGTTTATTTGACAAGCTTAAGCTTGGGCCCAAGTATACCCAATGCAGCAGAGTAGGGACTTGGACCCTGAACCAGATTACAGGCAGAGTTTTTAAGGGCAGAGTAGGGGTGGACTCAGCGGTGGGTGAGGACAAAGGGGGTGTTCAGCAGGGCTACCAGGGTAAAGAAGACTGTCAGGATATTGGAGGCTTGGTTATTATCAAGCTAAGGCTGTTTTTCCTTCAAATGAGGCACTAACATGAAGACAGTTGGGAGTTTCCTGGTGGAATATCACATTCCTCCTATCAAGCGTCCTTGTTAGTGAGATTTAGCACTGGGACATTTGTGAACCGAGGGAGACTCCTGTCTTGCAGGATTGTATTTCTGCAAGTTAACTCTTTGTTCACACATACTACTGAGGGGAGAGGAGTGGGTGGAGGGGGGGTGCAAGGTGCCAGTTTTTGCTTTGTCAAGATGGCTGTACTTATGTCAGGGCTAGACTCGTGGTGGGTACAGCCTTGGTTTTCTTGGCGTCCACAATAGATAGGAGACTGACTCTGGCTTTGGGGACACCTCCTCAACTCCATGACTGATCTCACCTGTTTGAGGCCCCCAAACTCTGTTCCCTGCTTCTTTCCCTGCTCCCAATTCCAGTTCTAATCAAGGTGAATCTGGCCATCTTTCATGGAAGTCCCCCTTACAGGCTGGGCCTCTCTCCTGCTCACTTTTGGGGTAGTCTAACTCCACCGCTTCCATAGCTGGTCTCTCATTCCACAACCAGGCCCGCCCAACTCTGGGGCTCTTGAGGTGGACAGCGGCATCTAAGCAGAATTTTATACTTTGTTTTGTTATCCTTGTTTTGTTTCTGCATGTTTTTTATGGTTTCCTTATATGTATGTTTAGATGTTCTCCTAACTGAGGGTGGCGGGAGTGGAAGTGGGTGGGAAGGATGGGGTGGCTGGGGGATGGACATTGGGGAGGGTATGTGCTTTGGTGAGTGCTTGAGTTGTGTGAGACTGATGAATCACGGACCTCTACCCCTGAAACAAAAAATACATTATATGTTAATTAGGAAAAAAAAGCTGTTGTTCTATTTAAGCAATACTAGAATGGTTCCTGTTTACAAGAAATTTACATAATGATAAAGTGGTGCTTTGTAGAGTACTGATATTCAGCTGTCTTGGGCCAGAAGGAGTTGAGGAAACATTGTGAGTGTCCTAGGGAGACATAATTTAGGAAGTTCAGCTCAGGACAGGGCCCAGGACAGATGATAACAAGGGGTTTGTCTAGTCTCCTGGGTCCCTGGCCCTGCCCACCTGCTTGGCTGTCCCCACCCAGCACATCTGGAGCTGCCAGCTCCCTGGGTGTTGTCCTGGATCCGCCAGGATCCTGGAGGTCCCAGGAGATGCCATGAGAGTCTGATTGGATTGTTTCCCTGTGAGGTTCGTCATGTAAAGCCGAAGCTAGTAGGTAGGAGGGTCACAAAGAGAAGTGACACATCTATGCTGTTGGAGGTGTTCAAATGTCTCGGCCAATTAGGGATGGTTTTGAGACCATGCAGTCTTCTCACACTAATACCGGAGAATATTCCAGCCCAGAAGATATATTTGTTTACAGTTGTATCATGCTCCTATCATTCAGTTCCAGTGTTGCTCTTTTTCTTTTCTATTTCCTTTTTTTAAAGAATTTATTTACTTATTTGACACAGAGAGACAGACCACAAATAGGCAGAGAGGCAGGCAGAGAGAGAGGTGGAAGCAAGCTCCCTGCTGAGCAGAGTGCGATGCGGGACTTGATTCCAGGACCCTGAGATCATGACCTGAGCTGAAGGCAGAGGCTTTAACCCACGGATCCACTCAGGCACCCCTCTTTTCTATTTCTTTACTCCTGTTCCATTGATAGAGGTACTTCTCAATTTCTAAACATATGGGAATTTCTAGGTCACTTTTTAGCAGTGATTTCTAGCACATTATGTTACTACAACATGCTTTTTTGTTGTCTGTGATTTCATGCTTCTGAAAAAAATTGAAATTTCCCTTATGGCTAAATAAATTTGGCGCATTTTTATAACGGTCTCCTATGTGCCTAAAGTCAGTCAATGTGGATGTGGACAGATGTATGGAGACATCTATGGGATTCAGATGGTTTGCCATCAAGATCTACTTCTTGTGGGTGTTCTGTCTGCATTGAGTTGCTGAGAAAGGGCTGGAACCTCCTATTCTGATTGTGTATTTTCTTTTTGTTGCAGTTTAGTCCTCCTTTGCTTTCTACATTGTTCAGCCAGTGGCTCTCAGACGGGAGTTTGGAAAGGAAGGAGAGAGCGCACAGAAGAGGGAACAGGGACCTGGGTTGGAGGGAGCAAACAAGAAGGATGGCCAAAGTTCCAGAGAGGACCTGTCGTTGGGATGGCACGTGGTGGGGTATCACGTGGGAAGGGGCTTTGTACCAACGAGGTCACCTGTGGCATCCATGTTGAGCTACTAGGGGCAAAGGCAGCTGATTGGTGGAGAGATTAGAATGGTTCTAGGTTGCTAAGGAAACGTTCAAACCCGGGAAGGCTTGGTGGAGGATGGATTCTCCACACCAACTGCTCCTGAGAGTTCACTTTACCTGCTGATGTGTCCTGCTGACCTTGTGCTTTACTAACCTGCTGACCTCCTAACCTTTGTGAACCTTGCTCCTTCCCCTGAAGTACTTAATTTGACCCTGACCCCTTCTCCTGACCAACACCTTCCCCATCCTACCCTCTATTTCCTCCCTATTCCCATCCCTAATTCCCAACCTATCCCCTCCCCACCCCTCCCTCCCCTACCCCCCAGCCATCTTCACCTCCTCCCTGGGCCCACAGTGCCCCTTAAAAGGACCAGGGCATGATGGTGCAAAGGCTGCTCTTCTGGCTCCTCTTGCTCCAATGTCCCAGTTCCCCAAACACAAATGTGAGTAACTGTGACACTTCACTGATGTCTTCCTTCTTCTTCTTCATCTTATTCTCCTTCTTCTTTTTTTCTTTTTGGATATTTGAGAAATAGAGAAATTTACTTGATTTATTTATTTGAGGAATAGAGAAAAAGGACACAGGTGTAGGGGGAAGAGCAGAGAGGGTGGGAAAGAGAATCCCAAACCAGCTGTGCAGTGAGCGCAGAGCCCTAGGAGGGGCTTAACCTCAGGACCATGAGAACATGACTTGACCCAAACCAAGACTTGGTCACTTAACTGACTGAGCTGTTTGTGTGCCCATGAGCTGCTAGTGGTGTCTTCCTTCCGACTGGGTTCTTTCACACGGTGGTTAAATAACAGCTTTTTCATGGGGTTCTTGATGGTAACTTCAGAAGAACGACAGTTCTTCCTGACGACTAGACCCCACATGGCTGGTTTCTGGGTCAACCTGAAGGGGTTGTAGCCACAGCCATTTGCATCAAGTTTTGGGTCCTGTCTGTGCTGCTTGGTCCAAGAAGAGCAGCTTTGGTAGGATGGAAACCTGTAGACACCAGGTTTATAGTGTCAAGAGGAAGGATTTGTGAAGATAGGAAAAGCCATTGAGCTCTTTCTCCTAAATAGGGGGTTTGTGTGATATGTACATCATATCACTTTAAAACTGTCTTTGAAAATGTCAGGAACTCTAATTTAATAGGAGCTAGGGGTATTAGATTGGTCCCTGGAAGCCCAGTGAAGATCCTGCCGCAAGCCTGGTAAATTCAGGGTCCATCTTCTGTCTAGTTGGTTTTCCTGTCAGCGCATTGTTTCTGTTTGTGAAGTTTGGCAGCCCTGGGTATCTCAAGCATTGGTGTTGGGACTAGAGTGTTAAAAAGTGAAATGTCCTTTGTGCTCTGTGCTTCTTGGTTTGTTGACTTTTAGCAACTTCTGAATCAGCCCTTTCCTTCTGATCTTGGAGGCTGTCCCCAAGGACCGTGTGTCCCACCAGGTCCATGGAGACCTGAGAATCCCAGAAGACACTAAGTGACCGCATCCTGCTGGGAGATATGTCACCGGAAAATCACTAGGAGTGACGTGATCAGGAAGTGAATGAGTTGTTGTCCTTTCTTTGACCAAGTATGTGCAGAGTGTCGATTTCCCCAAAATAAGAAAGTTCTGGATGTCTTTAGGATTGTCTAAATATAAAGAAATATGTGGTTCCCTGCATGAATATTTCACTCTATCAAGAAAAATTAAAACCTGTACCCCCAGGAGAAAGAGAGAGTCAGCCAACAGTTAGGGAATACCCCTGGATACAAGTAGACTTCTTTAGTTCCGCTTGCTCCAGATTATGAAAGAGGGGTCCAGAAGTGTCAGTAGTCAAGAAGGAACCTGGTATTGGGGCAGGCCCATCCCACATGAAGTCCTCTAGTCAAAATGGACTTCATTCTGTTTCATTTGAGTCTTCAGAAGAGAGAATTTCTTGGTCATCTTGATTGGAATCATTCCCCTCTACCTAGGCTGCATCTCATGGATCAGTTCACCTTTCTCACCCTACCCCATCTCTGAACTCTTGCTTGAATGAACTGGTCTTGCATTTCCCACCTCCACCTGCTCATGGCCACTGTCGGAGAACCTAGTGTTTTTGGCCCCGCTGGCTGTCATCTAGTTAAGACTCAGCTACTGGTATCAGCATCCAGACAGCTGCCAGATGTACTGAGTGCCCACAAGTGGGTACGTTTTACATTCGTGACCAGACAGCCTCTGTCTTTTGTGCATTTGGTCCCCATGATCAACCACTGTGCTGACAGCTACTGGTCTTTCAGACAGTGGCTATTCAAAGACAGTGTACGTTTCCCACCAGCACACATTTTCCTGACCTCAGCTGTGAGGCCTGAAGAGGAAAATGTTACAGATTTCAGGAGCTCCTTTCTAGAGAGGTGTGTTTGCACAAAATTCAAGCTTGGTGGGAATTAGTATGAATTGCATTGTGAATGTCTTTTCTCCTGAAATGCTTCTAAATGTAGTTTTTGTAAAATGATGTGTTTCTTGCCTTGGTGTTCATGTCCAGGAATTTTGTATTCTTAAAATTCACAGGCACCTGGGTGGTTCAGGCAGTTAAGTGTCTGCCTTAGACTTGGGTCATGATCCCAGGGTCCTCGGATTGAGCCCTGATTGGGCTCCCTACTCAGCTGTCAGTCTGCTGCTCAGTCTCCCTCTGTCCTTCCGCCTCTCTCTTTCATATAAATAAATATATTCGTTAATATTTTCTCTCTTTAGAAAGCTAAATTTTATAGTTGCTATTGCATGATTTAAATACAGTAGAAAGAAATAGGAACATGAATTCCTTCCATTGGCTTTTTGGAGATACTAAACGTCACAGATAACCTTAGAACATACATGATTGCCTGATTATGCAAATCCTTATGTCCTTCAGAAATCTGACATCTTGGACTGTGATTCAGAATCAAAGTGAACATTGAAAGAAAACAAATGTTTTCAGAAACTAAGCAATAACTCTAATTTATTTTTATTGGACAATTATCGCATATTGTATTAACAAGCATCCTCCTGTCTCTCTCACTTATGTCCTAATCTATAAACATCTGTCCATATAACATGCTCATTTGTACCTCTAGTACATTATATTCATGATTTCTCTCATTCTTCCATAAATTTTGGGTGTAGTTTTGGAAATGTTCCAAAGAAGTTTATCCAGGTCCTTCATGGATGTACAATAGAAGTCACTGACTTCTTACCTATTCTAAGTTCACTTTGACTTATCTTGTCTATTTGATGTTGGCTTATAAATTCTCAAGTTCTGTTAGCTATAGAAAAAAAATTGCAGTGTGCTTGTAGGTAAAATAAAATCTCTTAAGATTTGTCTATTAGATTTTGCCTACAGCTTCAGTGTGTTATAATGTATATGTGATCACAACATCTTTTCAAAGAATACTGTTTGTTGATATTGGACATAGGTAAGCAACAAGGAAGCCATCACCATGGTAAGATGATAAACACACTCATCACTGCCAAAAGTTTGCCCCAGCTCCTTGGAAATCCCTCTGTGTTCCTTCTCCTCTAGGAGGAGACAGTTGAGAGGTATGCTTACCTCCTGGAGGCTGGTTGAGGGTTTGTACAGTTGATTCTTTGTGACAGATACACAGTAAATGTCTTTGAGATTCCTCATTGTCTCAAATGGTATTTCAGCTTGTCCTTTCCTTGCCTGACCATTTCCTTCTTGGCCCTCATGAGATTGAAGTTCTGTGGAAGCTTCTCATTTTAACTGCCTCCTTGGGAACCTGTGCCTTTCTCATTTACCTCTGGAGAACCGTCCTTGCTGTAAGTATATTAATATACCTTCTGTACTTTCATTCATAAATAAGCAGAAAATTTTATAGTCACTGAACATTTTTTTATTTTTTTATAAACATATAATGTATTTTTATCCCCAGGGGTACAGGTCTGTGAATCGCCAGGTTTACACACTTCAAAGCACTCACCATAGCACATACCCTCCCCAATGACCATAACCCCACCCCCCTAGTCCCTGGACATTTCTATGTCCATTCAGTACTACAAATTTCCCTCTAATATGTCAATTTTGATTATCACCAGATTGATGTAGTTTTAAATTTCTATTGAAGTGACTTCTTGATCCATATGTTCTTCTTTTTTTTTTAAGTTCAAGAATAATTGGCAAACAGTATAATATGAGTTTCAGGTGTACAACATGACTCAGCAATTCTGAACATTTCTCAGTGCTCATGCCAGAAGTGAACTCTTCTTCCCCTTCACCTCTTTCACCCTTCCCTCTACCCAACTGTCCTCCCACCCATGTCTTCTTTAGAAGTGTGCTGGTGAATCTCCATTTTTGGTCATTCCCAGTTATCTTTCTGTTCTCGATCTCTCGTTTGACTCATCTGTGGTCTGAGAACATAGTTCCTGTGGTTTTGATTCCTTTGGTGGTTCATATGTGTTGTATGGCCCGGAATATGGGCTCTCTCGGTGACTGTTCCATGTGAGCTTGAGAAGAATGTCTATACCTGGTTGTTGAATGAAGTATTCTGCCGATGTTAGTGGATGCAGTGGATGGGTGATGCCGGTCAGTTCACCTGCGTTCTCATGGAACTTCTGTATCTCTGGGTCTGTCAATGACTGATAAGAGGGTTTTGAATTCTCCAGCTGTAGGAATGGATTCATCTGTTCCCACCAGCAATATTTTCCGTTTCTGCTTCATGTGCTCTGATACTCTGTTGTTGATGCATGCACATTACAAATTGCTGTGTCTTTTTGGAGAAGTGACCCCTTCCTCATTGAAATAATGCCCGTCATTATTCCTGGCGGCTTTCCTTACTCTGTGGTGTGTTTTGAAGGATCATTTCACTGGCCACAGGTTTCTAGCTCGATGTTCCTTTAAACACTATAAACATTTCATCATTCTTGATGGCATGGTTTCTGGAAAGAAGTGTGATGTTCTTATCCTTCTTCCTCTGGAGTAAGGTGTTACTACTGCTCCCCTCTCCCCCTTCCCCCACCCACTCCCAACCCCTGCTCCAGATTTCCAGAACTGTTTCTTTGTCTCTAATGATCTGTAGCTGAATATTCTAGATTAGGCAACATCGGTGTTTTTTGTTCATTGTTTGTGTGTGTGTTTTGGTATTTATCCTCTTCCAATGTTTTCATTTCCTGGATCTTGATTTGGTAACTCCATTAATTTTGGACAATGCTCTGTCATTCCTGTTACATGTGTGTTACACATTTTGTAATGAACTACCAATCTTGGATTTTCTGTGCTGTCTTTGTCATTTTTGTCTCTGTGTTTCTCTTTTGGAAGTTTCTACTGGACATTCTTTACTGTTAATGATTCTTTCCTCTGGTTTGTTTTGAGCCTCTTCAAAAGGCCAGCATAAGCACTCTTGATTTCTGTAATGGTGTTGTTGTCTGGAATCATATTACAGCCTTAGAGTTTCACATCTCTGCCCACATTTACCATCTCGTCTTCCTCTTGTGCACTTTTCCCTTAGACCCAGTATCATACATCGAAGAGACTTTAAAGTCCAGCCTGCTCTCCCCATCACTTCTGCCACAGGAAGTGTGATTCTCGTGCTTGCTGTCATGGTTTTTACCTGCAGTATGCCTTGTTGGGTTGTGTTGAAATCCAGATACTGTGTCCTGGTAAAGGAAGTGAGGTAAGTGGGAGTTAGGGTGAGGTTTTCTGCGCCTCTGGCTCGGGGTTAGACTGAGGTCCTCGCCGGTGAGACAGGGAGGAGGTGGCACTGGAGTGATTTCCCTCAGCTCTGTGGCTTAGTCTTTGGGAAACCCCCAGTTAGACTCTGGAGACATGGTTTCACTTGAGGGCAGACCCTTCTAAGAAGAAAGAGCTCTTTTGAGGTTCTTTCTACATGGGACTATTCCCCCTCTCCCTGCCAATGGAGAAAACTTCCCTTCAAAGAGAAAAGAAAAATATTATGTATTTGGTGTAGCCATCTACTTTCCACTTGCCCTGCCCGTGGGGCTGGTGACATGGGCCAGGGGAGCTCAGAGGTTCCTAACCAACATGGGAAATTAAAGGAACAACCATGGCTTTCTGATTGCCCTCCCCTGATGTACTCTCCCCAACAACATACTATGACTGGTTTTTTTGATAGCATGGTGATACTCCAATATCCTGGCAAGATTTGGAGATTGGCCCCAAACTCTCATCATCCTGTGAAGTTTTAGAATGAGGAAATATGTTAATGGTGTCAAAATGAGGTCTTGCCTCGATGTTATTGAGCTATAATAACATCAGGGTGACTCGAATCTGAATTGCCTGACTCCCCTTTTTGAAAACATCAGCTGTCATTTCTGTTGTGGCTTACGCTTCATCTCTCGTCATGGGCCACTCTTTTTCTCATCCTATGGCTTTTACTTCTTTTTGATGACACCGCGTTTGAAACAGTCTGGGAAACTTCATAGCACCTGATGGGCTGTGACTGTGTGTGAATTCAGCGAACAGCCAACTCTTTTTACGGTTTCAGGAAAGCTTTGTAGAGAAGGAAAGAGGCATATCCTTGACAAAGCCTTTGCTCCCTTGCCTGCCTGCCTGCCTTCCTTCTTTCCTCCTTCCTTCCATTTTCTTTCTTTCAGGATTTTAAAAAAGTTGCAGGTTTTGTACTTCAGTGCAGATACTGGGTTGCAAAAAATTGAGGGAAATATGCTAAGTGAAATAAGTCCACTGGAGGAAGTCAGTTATCACGTGGTTTCACTTATTTGTGGAATATAAGGAATAGCGTAGAGAATATTTGGAGAAGGAAGGGAAAATGATTTGGCGGGGGGGATTCAGAGGGAGAGATGAACCATGAGAGACTATGGACTCTGGGAAGCAAACTTAGGGTTTCAGAGGAGAGGGGTGGGAGGAGCCTGGTGATGGGTATTAAGGAGGGTACGTATTTCATGGAGTACTGGGTGTTATACGCAAACAGGGCATCCTGGAACACTACATAAAAAACTAAAGACAGCCTTTGTGGTGACTAACATAAATAAAACTAGGGAAATGATGAATTAATGGATTTTTTTCAATGTCTGCATGATCCCTTGTCAAAATTGAATAGGTTGAACATTCATTGACTACAATGTGAATGGAATTAGGGGTCAAAAATAAGCTAAACACACGTGTGCTCTTTATCAGAAATGGATTGTGAACAATGATGATGTAATCAGGAAGTTCTAAGTTTGTCTTCTTTTTTAATCCTGTGAATTTATTCTGGTAGGCACAGTGATTATTGTAATACCTTTAATTACAATTGCGGTATTTATCTGAACTATAGATTTTTACTGGTAATATGTTTTGACATCCAGCTTATCTTTGTTTCTTCCTCTCTTAGATAAAGCCTCGACAATATGAAGGTAAGATTTTCGGCTTCAGTTTCTTTACCAAAAATTCTCAGTATCGGTGTTTGATGTGGGCATAATTTGATGAGGGATAAATATGGTGACTTCTGATGTCACACTGACTTGTTATGTCTTGAAAATGGTTCTCTTCCCCATGTGGAGTCTAAGTGACAGTTTGGAGGGAGTTGCCATCTCTAAGAGACCAGGACGAGGAACACCTGGTGGGACTAGGGAGAATACAAGGTGTAATTTTGCAGAGAGATGTTTAGGAGGCAAGTGAGGATCACAGTCTGAAATCTGGAGTGAGTACTTCACCATGAGCTGGCTCTTGGTGAAATGTCAAGAGGAGAAAACTCTCTGAGTCTAGCAAACACGCTACACTTAGAGAAGGAGGCAGATATTTCCATGCAGGGCGTGTGTCACAGGAGAGGATTAAATGGTGGTTTTGAGTCTGAAGTGGAGGGAGCCTTTCCTGCCAGGGGAGAATGAATGGAATAGAGCCTGTGCCAGCGGGGATAATGGATAGTGCCTGGGGCACCTAGATTGTGGTGATTCCGTGGTGCTGGCTGTTGACGGCCTGGGTGGCCGACTGGCTCTTAGGAAACTTTCGAATGTCGTTGTTCATCGCTGTGAGTGCGGCAGTGCTGCTGGTGAGAAGAGAGGTCTCAGAGCAGGAGAGCGATCACAGTGGGCCAGAATAGAAGTTTGCACTTTGAGGAAAGATGATAGAATTATTTTTTAAGACATTCTGTTTATTCATTTGACAGAAAGTGAGAGAGAGAGAGAGCGCGCGCACAAGCAGCGGAGTGGCAGGCAGACAGAGAGGGAGAATTGGGCTCCCCGCTGAGCAGAGAGTTGGATGTGGGATGCGATCCCAGGACCCGGTGTCCTGACCCCAGCAGAGGGCAGACCCTTAACCAACTGAGCCACCCAGGTGCCCCAAGATGAGAGAATCAATTGGCTCTTAGAGGAGTCTGTGTTCTAGACCTTACATGTGTTATGCAGCTGTGATCAGGCTCCTCTTGAGTGTTGTTTTCCTGTAAGGGTAGAGGGTAACATTCTCCTGTTGTGATGAAAAAAGCTTGTCTTCTCGGGTGTGTGCATTATCCAGGCCCTCCAGAGACTCTGTGTAATGTGGAGATTGTTACCCAAGTGTGTTTATAGCAGAGATCTTGTCCTCCAGAGCCCCCAGCCTGGGGTTCATGAAAGGCGATCTGTGAGCAGCAGAAATTCTCTGAAGGCATGCGAGTTGTCACTCACCTGACATCTTGAGTTTTCCTTGTGTGGAATTCCAAGTAGGACCTGGAAGTGGACGTGGCACTGAGCAGGACCAAAAGATAGATTTGCTCATTTTGGGTTGTGTGCAGGGACCTGATTTTGTATCTGAATTATTGGAGGAGAGAGATGTTCGTTGATAGGATGCTCGATTTTTCTGT